>NW_009225033.1:0-44597 GCF_000690835.1 Fulmarus glacialis
GGGGTCGCTGTCTGCCGACTTGTGGAGGGACCTGGGTTTTGGCCCCTCCGGGCGCCCGAAATGCGGGGTACGGCGTTGGGCTGCCGTGTGCGACCATCCCGCCCTGGCCGGCGGCTCCTGCTTCACCGATGCAGTATTAAAATGGGGCTCGTCCCCTTCCCTTCGCAATTCCCGACTGGCGAGTTTGCCTGCACCCCCATGTGGGAAAGCTAGGAAATAAAGAGTTAAAATACAGGCAAGCTCCCAAGGAACGGCACTGACAGCCCTTTGATCAAATAAACCAGAATTTGCACCATAAAGAGTCCAGGACCTGGTTGTGACAGGTCGGATTTCTGTCGTTACTACAGCCAATTCCTTACGACCTTTTGACCAAAAGACCTTGAATCTCACCGCTAAAATTACTTCTGACACAGCCATGTCCTAATAGGAGACTAATGCTGCGGCGATTAAATATTCCTTTTATTTTTTACAGGAAAAAAACACTATAAAAATTCAAAGCGGCAGGTTTGAATGTTATTTTAAAATAATGATAGTAATATAAGTGAAGCTTTTTTTTTTTTCTGAGGCACATTTTGGGGGTGGACTGCTATATGAGCTTCGTTCTGCCTAACAGTTACGTTGTGATTATTTTTGTATTGTATCTCATTTCCTCATATTTATAGAAATTATGTAAATTTACATGGTCAAACAACTACACGTGAACCCTCCATTCGGATGAATATTTGAAGGATTTCCTGGATTTAATTTCTGCTGTAAACATAATGACAGTTTCCTGACAGAGCATTTTTCTGTGTTGACTTTGTGCCAGCACGTAAAGCAGAATGTATGTCTTGATACTCATGAAAACCCCTTGATTAAAATCCCGTTGATGAGAGCTGCAGCTACTGCCTTCCCTTGATTGTACTTGGGCCCTGGTTCCATCATCGGTAACGCTGCAGTCGCGCGTGGCAGGATCGCTGAGCAGTACCAGTGTGATCCAAACGAGGAGTAGGCATATCCCGGATTTCTGCTGAATTAAGAGTCTACAATAAGTTGCCAGCAACTCTCTTGCTGCCTGCGAGAGCATGGGTGATACCTGATCTAGAACAAAATCCAACAACACAGTGATAACAAACCTTAAACATTTTACCAACTAAGAAGCGTCAGACTGGGTTGATGTCAGGTTTGAATTGTGTAACCACTGATATTTTTGTTTCATTATTGGGGGTACTAAATTTGGATTTCCTGCGTCTTTGAACCACAGTCTTGTGCCCTTTCTTCAAGAAGAGACATATTTATGCTAATATTCTTCTTCCTTTCATAGTCGCTTTACTTAAATAACGTTGGGGGGGGGGTTTGTTGGTATTTCTAAAGAAAAATGTGAGTGTGCATGTGAATTTCTAAGCATTATAAAATAAAAGATCTCCAGCCAGATTCTTTGCTCACAGGGCAAAGCTTCCAGGAGATGCCTTTGGGGCGTGCAGGCACAGCAACCGCACTGCCCGAGGCAGGCTCAGAGGGCACGGAGAGGAGCAAGACTCTGCGGCTGCTCAGCCCAGCAGGCACCCACAGAAGGAGCAGGTGCTGAAAACTGTCCCAAGAGTTGCTGGAGAATACACAGCCAGGAAACAGGTTTCAAGGCAATGAAGTAGTTTAGAAGCCGTATAGCTACTTTTAAAAAATTACTTTGGCACTTACTCTCCTAACCTCTGCCATTTCTTAAAAGAAACTTGGGCTTTAAAGTGCTATGGAATGAAATAAAACTTCAGATGATTGTGTGTCACCCATGTCCTAAATCTTACCTACTACTGCTGATGTCCAGCTTTTACTCCTAGCCTTTCCATTATGAATGAAAAACATGCAAACATTGAGCCTTAACATTGTAGTTCTGGTTCTCCAGACGATTTTTTGCCAGCATTGGAGTCCTGCAAAATTGCAGGTCAGAGGAATAAAGTAGTAGATTGCCCTACTCTTCAGTCCACAATAAGCCATTTTCTAGCTATTTTTTTTTATAGTGCCATCACTTTGAATGTGAGTAAAAATTCCTTAGGACTGAACGTGGGATTTTTCAGGGTCCTGCAGGAGTCGTAAAATCCCAGCTGCTGGTTTGGATATGCTCCAGAAATGTGTTTCAAAAATGAGGGATAAGTCCTATTTTTTCTAAATATTGCTGGCTTCTCAGGAATAAGTATACTACATATTAAATAGCTGACAATATTTGCATCATTGAGTGGAATATGTATGCTTCTCTCTGCCTTATGCAAGACTTTACAAATAAATCGTTTTAGGCAATGACACTCTGTAATTCCCCATTTCTGTGCTACAGGAAAAGCTTGCATGGGTGCCTGTCATTCTCTTGCATTCTCTTACTCACATGAGCTGTTTTACACTGAACAACTGCTTCTGTGTATCCTAATGCTAGTAATGGAAAAAAGCGGTCACCTGATTTAGATGTGCATTTTATGGTGAATATATCACACCATCAGCATATAAACTTCCTGCCAGTTCTTTTCTGTCTACAGCTTTTTCTCCCAGAGAATTTCAAATGAATCGAATCTTGATTTTCAAGGAGGCACCCTTTCTCCTTACTTGATGCTGCGGCATGGAGGTCATCTGAAGCATGTATAATAACACCCTAGAATTAATTGAAAGCAAAAGAAGTATAATATTCCCAAGGAAAGGTTTTATTCTGTGAGTGTCCTAAAGAAGGGATTAATTTTTTTATTTCCTCTTCTTATTTATTCCCTAAAGCTGGGTAGGAGAAATATGCAGATGGTGGAGCTGAGGGTTCAGTTCTGGAGGACTGGAATGTTTCTCAGTAACTGCAGATTTGCACCAACAATTACCTCAAAGTTACAAGAGATGCCTCAGCTTTAAGATCTTTAAACTCTGGGGGTTTTTTTCTCAGTGACTGGCACTCACTATCCGTGCTCACATACATGTTCGTGAGCTTTAGAAAATGGCAAGGAGAGTTTCTCCTGCAAATAAGAATCCAAAATGACCCATTAAATTTGATAATAGTAAAATATTACAACTTCTACAGGTTTCTGGTCATTCAAGCCCTGGAAACTTCCATATCGTTCTGAATAGATGGAAAATGCTTGAGCCTACCACGTTGTTCTTGGTGGCTCTGTAGTATTTGCCTGTGCCACCTAGGAGGAAGGAAGAGTAGGTTCTGATCCTTTCAGATGGACCGGTCACCAATGCGTGCCTCAGACTGAGGTATTCCTCCTAAGGGTTACATAAATGTGTACAAGTCACATTAAAATATGATGCAGTTTCATTAAAAATGTGATACCAATCTTGACAGGACTGAGCACTGGGCAGACCAGAGATGCACTCTATACAGCATTATCTTCCCTGCGCACTGCTCTTTCATTTTCTCTTCCTTTATTTTCCTTTTATTAAAAAGGTGCCTCATCTTGAAAGCTATTTGTCACATTGCTGAACATCAGATCAGAAAGTTCATAGATGAGACATAAGGAGTATACCAACAATTTTTTTTTTTTTTAGATGCATTTTAGCACTTTTATTAACAAATGTTAACAAAAAACAGTAGGACACCCTGTCTCAGAGCGGTAGCCATTTGTCAGCCTCACTGGGGAGGATCCTCCTTAGGACAGTGCAGAAGACACAGTCCCTTCTGCTTGCTCTGTTTGTGGCCCCATGAATCTCTCACGTTGGCACAGTGGTGGACTCCAGCAGGAGGGGAGGACGTCTGAGCCTGCCGCTGGAAATGGGCCCTTCAGGAAGTTAAGACTCGGGTTACCTGGTCTGTCAATCCCAAACAGATTTGGCAATCAGATAAAATACAAACACAATTAGTTTAGGCAAGTTGGCAGCAATTCCGTGTATGCTCAGCATCAGAAATGTAGGTATCTAAGTGATTATAGATAAGCACTTTAGTAGATACAGCCTTCCAAATAACCAAAAGGGAAGGTGGGAGTTTTATGGATCGTGTTTGTGGGTTTAGGAACCTGCATTCTACCTGTTGCCCATGTTATGTGTCTGCGTGCCTTTGGATTTAGCCGTCTAATGTTTTGAGGAGGCAGGAAAATTTTCTCCATTTCCCTTAGAAAACAACATTTTTAAGGTTCTATCTCAGATCCTTGAACTACACCAAACAAGCTTACAGTTAGCAGATGATCTGTAGAGTCTGGGTCGTGCCAGCATCCTTGTGCCAAACAGACATACAAACCCTATGGAACGGCAGAATTCCCGGGGCTACTTATCTTGCCTCTTCCTGTTCCTGTAACTTACCCCCAAAACAAAGAGACACCGTTTCCCAGTATGCTGAGGCTGTAAGCTCTGGACTGATACAGGTACGCAAGTTCAAAATTTTATTTTTCGTGTGCTGCTAAAATACAATACTCTAATTAGTGTTTATAACTGTTTTGTTTGCACAAAAACGAGTTTTGTAAATCAGTTGCAAAGGGTTACGCAATTACCAATGTAATGAAAAAAGCAAATTACGCAAATATTAAATAGTCTGACTTATTGCTGCCTTTTTGTGCTGATATTGAAATAAAAATAAAATTAGAGCATTAACTAGAAAGAGACTTAAAAAATTGGAATTACTTAAAACTTTCATCTTTGCAAAAGGTGTCTCTATAAGTAAGCAGCTAAAACAGATATATGGAAAAATATTCAAAAGTATCTGAAAGTACCTAATGATTTTTGATGTAACTTAAGCCCCTAACCAATATATTTCTACATGCCAACGTGCCTAAATTACTGACAATACCAAAAATCCACGAATGACCTCATCTGACATCTGCAGGCATTCCCACCTCTGCCAAGGAGGATGTAGTGTACGTTGTGTTGTAAGCCCTGGCCTTGCCAACCTGCTTTGCATTTAACTTTTTCCATATGTCCTGTTCCAGGAAAAACGATCAATCACACAATAGTTGAGGTTGGAAAGTACCTCTGGAGATGACCTCGTCCAACCCCCCCGCTCAAAGCAGGGTCAACCAGAGCAGGTTGCTCAGAACCATGCCTAGTCGGGCTTTGAGTATCTTCAAGGGTGGAGACTCCACAACCTGTGCCAGTGTTCTACCACCCTCACAGTAAAAAAGATTATTCTTATGCTTGAACTGAATGTCAGTTTGTGCCCATTGCCCCCTGGCCTTTGACTGGATACCACTGAGAAGAGTTTGGCTCTGTCTCTTTACTCCCACCAGTCAGGTATTTATACACGTGGATGAGATTAACCCCTGAGCCTTCTCTTCTCCAGGCTGAACAGCCCCAGCTCTCTCACCCTCACCTTCCAAGTGCCAGGTGCTCCAAGTCCATAATCATCTTTGTGGGCTTTTGTGGGACCTGCTCCAGTATGTCCATGTCTCTCTTGCACTGGGGAGCCCAGGACTGGACCCAGCACTCCAGCTGTGTCTCACCAGGACTGAGCAGAGGGGAAGGATCAGCTCCCTGGACCTGCTGGCAGCGCTCTGCTTGATGCAGCCCAGGAGGCTGTTGGCTGCTTTGCTACAAGGGCACATTGCTGGCTCACGGTCAGCTTGGTCCTTTGCTACCAAGCTGCTTTCCTGCTGGCCAGCCCCCAGCATATACTGGTACATGGGGTCACTCCTCCCCACGTGCAGGACTTCGCATTTCCCTTCGCTGAACTTCAGGAGACTCCTGTTTGCCCATTTCTCCAGCCTGTTGAGGTCCCTCTGAATGGAGCACAACCATCTGGTGTATCTGCCATTCCTCCCAGTTTTGTGTCATCAGCAAACATGCTGAGGGTGCACTCTGTCCCATCGTCCAGGTCATTAAAGATGTTAAACAGTATTGGTCCCAGTATCAACCCCTGAGGTACACCACTAGTGACTGGCCTTCAGCTGGACTTGGTGCCACTGATCACAACCTTCTGTACAGTCCAGCTCAGGAGCACCAAACTGCATGATACCCATCACTCAGCGCTCTGCCGCCTGCCTGGAGGAAGGCTCCAGAATTCTACTTAATTTCTGTGGTCAGCATAGGAAAGGCTTTCATTTTAAGGCATGGTTCTCAACACAGTCAAACTGAGTTTTACAGGGAGGAGATAAAGCCTGCAGCAGAAAAGGAATGCAGTTTTGGGAACAACCCAGAGAGTTAAAAGCTCAGGATCCGCCTGCAGAAAAGAATGGGCTGTGAGGCATCCCGGGATGAGGATGGCTTAGAGAAAAGACTGAAGAAGACCTGGACCTAGAGGAATCAAATCCAGACCCTGGCATTTGTTGTGTTTATTGATGCAGGCATTACAGGGTATGATTTCTGATGTCACCGTGACCAACGAGATTTTTATTGCCAAGGATACTGCACATAGTGAAATAGGATTTTGCTTCAGTTTTGGGGACAAGTCACGTATTTCCTCTTTCTCCCCTGGTCTTCCGTGATCCAAGGCAGAATCCATGGAGGGACAGGGAAAATGAGAGAGACACACCAGACATTAAGTGACAATCTTTCCTTAAAAAGCTAAGAATTACAGATAACCTGAGTGGTAAACTTCACAAAGCTGATGTTTTCCTGGGGTGCTTGTTCTGCCTGTTCTCGGCACCCTGCCTGGGTGGGGGCTTTTGAGGGTGCCAGTTGTGCTTTCAGGTGTCCTGTGCTCCTTGTTCAGCAGCTTGTCAGGGTTTGCTCCACTATCTCCAGTATTAGAGAACAGCCCGTGCAAAACAAACTCAGTTTGGCCCCTGAAATTCCCAAGGTGGATACGCTTTCTTCATGTGCCTTTCCTGCATATTTCATTTTGATGCTTGTCTGCGTTGAATTCTGATAGATGTATTTACTTACTTTTTCTGGCAAGCGACCTGCAGACATGAATACTATTAATGACACTCAGCACACTTTGGGAAGCCCATTATCAGAAAGCCAGCTGCTATTTCAGGCACATTAGTTAAACCCATTATCCACACACAAGCCACACGATTGATTGTCTCTCACATCCTCGCTAGCCCAGAAATAATGCCTTGTCAGTACTGAACCAGTCATGAACTTACAGCAATTAGGGGTAACCAGCTCTACGGGGCAACTGTTTCCTCCGCAGGGCATAAGTGTCCCATTCCTGGAGGCTTAGGGCAAGCTCATGAAATGTTACCTGCCTCCTGGGATGGAAGATCTGGAGCCACTACTTGTCACCTCAGGTCTCCATGCTGATATGATCGTACCCCTCCTGAATACACCTTAAACCCGAAGAGCTGATCTGCGTGGGATCCAGCATCTCACAGAACATCTGCCTGTTGTATGAGCTCTTGGCCAGCATAGCGGGCAGCTGGAATGAACAGCAGCGAGATGGGAGGAAGGAAAACAACTCGTGTGCCGTCTCAGGAGTGAGTGCCTCAAGTAAGAGTAGAGCTGAGTTAAAGCCATTGACACTTCACAGGGACAGAAAAGATGGACTCAGTATTATACAATAATCCCAGAAATATCTCCTAAAATGGATGCAGGTTTTGAGATACTACACACCCCAGCATCCCTAACGCCAAATCTTTGTAACTGCAGCGTGAGGGAGGAATAGCCCTCAAAAGATAGGAGCAGGCTCTGCACTAGGGGTATGAAAGACTTGATGTTGTGCCAGCAGAAGCAGGTGAGTTGGAACATGAAAGCGCATGGCAGTGTAGATGTGCTCCAAGTGCCTTTCGAGAATGGGACCTCAGCGTTTACAATTTTCAGGTTTTACCCTAAATCTTAAAGAAAAGGTTTATTTTCTTTAAGATTTTCTACTTACTTTAACAAACAGCCATAAAGCTGATGCTCAGCTAGGGTGCCTATCAGAAAAATGTTGGTCACACTTTTTCATTTTTTGAAATGTAGGTTAAATTTAATCTTTTAAGGAAATTCAGTATCATTAATGCAAATTTATGTGAATTATACTATTCTCTGCATCTCCTACACTACACAGAACATTGAGCTGATCAGAGAGAAGCTTTTCTTAAGGTATTTGAGATAATATAATGATCTTACAGAATGTGTTTGTAACCCTTGCACCAGACAAGGAAGAAAACCTGCATTATACTTTACAGCAGTGAAGACCGTTACATAAATTGTTTAAAACATTCACAAGAATATTAAGATTAGAGAAGTGTAACAAGATAAGTATTTATCATGAGTTTTCTACAAAGAAGACATACTATTTATTATTAATCGCTACTATTATCCAAAGCTAAGAGCCCTGATCCAGAAGAGGATGTAGGACAAACCGTAACTTTAATTATATGGTTAGTTCCACCAACGGATTGGAAAGAGCTTTCCTGGATCAGGCAATCCAGCAGGTTGTGTGTAAAGCAATACTCACAGCGACATTTAGAGATTCATACTCTCACTTTAAAACAAATAGGGGAGGTGTGGTATAGAATAAACTGATATGAAATATCCATATCTGTGTCTATTATGTATAATATGTTTCTCCTTTGGACCATGATAAGGTGTATTTTCTTGATAATAAGCACAATCCATTTATAAATCTTTTTGTTCTCAAACTAGATACTAGTACGTATCTTGCATTAACCATCCTGCCTAAAGCAGTACCACTTCAGAGCTAAAACTAACAGCATGTTTCAACTTTATTGTAAAGTCTCAATATTAGTAGGTAGTACTCCTGGGTTTTTTCAGACTTAGGAAGTGCAAAAAAAGATCATAAAAATACTGATTTCCTTTATAAAATGAATTAATTGCACCATTTTATATATGTACATTGTCCTGTTCCGTTATAAATATATGCAGGTTGAATAAAGGTTTGTAAGAATCACCTGGTAATCAGAATTCGAGTAGAGGAGTTTATTTTTTAATAAAAAACATGAAGATCCTGTGTTTTGCATATATAGTCAAAATGCATGCACTATTTTCCTTAAATTTGGTTGACTGTAATTTACTTCCTGATCAGACGACTCCGAAAAGGAATGTTGGATTTCTTTGGCAGAATTAAGTCTCTTCTTAGTTTGACCAAAGTAAGTAATCATCCAACTGCACTTGGGAAGTACCTATTTTCGAATCCACTGCATTTTATTTCCAGCACTCTTCAAATATAGTAGTAATAATAATAGTAGTAACAATTAATGGCGGTACATTTGTTAAGGGTTACATTTAAGGATCTTAAATGTCCTTTCCTTTAGCCCTAGTTTGGACAAGAAAATGTTCAACTGTTAATATAAAGAATTTGTACATTCGATTATTCAATTGGGTTTGCATCCATGCAAACCTGTTAAAGTTAACCGGACAGAAAAAAACGGACCATTGATTACCCCTGTTACCCATTTATGATATGATTATTTTTAGCTTACCTCTTGATTTTTAAATCTGTACTTGGAATGCTAATTGTGCTGCTTCCCCTCTTGTTGTCATCCCCCTGCTAAAAAGCTTACAATACATGTTGTACTTACCGTACATTTGCTTTTGTCTTGAACATTTAGGTGCCTCTTCATAATTAATGTGATCAATTGTTATCGCAAACACCTTTTTTAGCAATCAATATAGTAATTTACATTTGCGTAGGAAATCCAGAGCAGTTCACAAACAACTGGTATAACTGTTTATAGCTACTAAAAGTTAAAAATAGTGAATTTTACAGTTAAAGGGAATAAATTGAACCTCTGTCATTTTTTTGAAATGAAGGATGGGAAAACAAATTTAGAACTAAAAGTAGCTGTTACCATGACACAGGCTAAATGTTTAGGGGAAAAAATATCACCAACATTAAAATAGCAGTGTGTTTTTGAGAAACTTGAACTGCTGGGGAACTACTTGATCATTTCTCAGTGGAGACTGAGTCCTGGAAGGAGCCAGGTGGTTTCAGTTCCCTTGGAGAAAGAGCAGGAGGAGGCTACCCAGCCTGCTGCTGAATAGAGCCTTCAGTGCTGGAAACCTTATTAAGGGTTGTTCTAGAAAATGAAGAAATGCAGGATAATGCAGGATAATCGAGTAAAATATGCCTGTCAGAGAAAATGGCACCTCTATGGCAGCCAATGCAAACACGTCACTTTGAACCTTCTCTCATATAATATAATAAGCAGATTGATATCAAATAATATTTTAATAAAATTCTCTAGCTGGTAATTTTCACTGTGATACAACTTGAGAGTAGCACGATATTATGCTACTTGGGAAAGAGCTTTATATTTTCCAGCCTATTCATTGCTTTCTCTCCTACAAGGCCTGTACAAAAATACCATAAACTTTCTCAAAGCCTTTGTAACAACAAAGACTGAATTAAAAAAACCCAAACAAACAAACCTTTGATGCTCATTTGTGACCCATAGAACAGATTACAGACACCAAAACAGTGTGATGGCAATGTCTCAACAACAAAGTAAAGAAGTTGAAACTGCACAAACAAGGGGGTCTGCAGTTTTATAATGCAATAAATTGTCTCATTAAATAAAGTCTAATAGAACCAGCTCAGAAATTGCAGTTAACCCTTTGTGTAGATCAACAAATGAGCTATTATAAGCAATTCAAATGCAATGTTTCAGTCTGCTCCAATGGCTTGTAATGGATATTTACATTGGATGTTTTCTGGGGGAAAATGCCCGTTCAGATTTACCAAAACAATAGCCTCTGACGCCTCTGAAAGAAATCCGAAGTTACACTTCACCATACAAGGCTGCTGAGGGAGGGAATCATCTAGGGGAGCATTTCTGCCAGCCCTTCACCCACCACTGGCTTTCTTCTTACCCTCTGTCCAAAGGGGCATGCCTCAAGCAGCTAGGTCCCAGCAGGCAGGGGTCCCGGCTGGGGCACGGCGCTGCCGCTCCTGGCCCATCTCCCAGGGCTGCTGCAGCCCCTAGCTGGTAGGGTCATTGCTTTCACACCCAGCTATTAGCTAAAACTGGCCTGACAAGGTCTGCAACATCTTCCAAGACACCTCCCAAAGCACATAGGCAGTGCATGCCGTTTACTTGCACGGCAGTCTTTTAAGTCAAGTTATGTTGAGTAGTATTGCAGATTATACTATCAAGGTGCTTGCTATGGCACAAATACAGGTAATTCAGCCCTGCCACTGCCATACCCTTAGCTTTAAAAATGGACATTCATAGGGGCAGCGAGAAGCAGCCACCAAGCAGAGGATCCTGCTCTGCTTAGGTGTCACCTTCTTGTTCCTCCCAGCCCAGCGAGACTCTGAGATGCTTCTTCAGGGTCTGAAAGAGAAGATCTATAGAAGAGAGAAAAAAAGAGGGAATCACTGGAAGTTATTGTTAACAGAGTGAGATGACAGTAATGCTGCTACTGTAGGAGGTCGAGCGCTGCCCTGTGATTGCTGGCTGTGTCTAGCCCCCACTGAACTGGGCAAGTGCTGAGGATACCGAACCTAGCCCAGGTCTGCGAGGGAAGTGGCCACCCCTTGCAGTAGCAGCTACCACCAGGACCATGTGACAGTGATTTGTAGCACGGATTTGTTTCACACAGGATCGAAACCTGCAGAAAAGCATGCACTGCGCCTAAGGGAATGACTGTTTCCACTGCCTCTCCCCAGTGGACATCTACCAATGATATTTGGACATCAATTTTCAAATAGGAGCATCTCGGTCCAACTCCCACAGACCAGCTACTGCACCTAGACATTTATGGAGCATCTGTGGTCAGCGAGTAAGTAATCACTGTCTGCATTTAAATATAGAAGGTTTCCAAAGGATATTGCTGCCCGTGTTTAAAAACAGAGCACACAAGCTCACTATAAATTTTTGGAGGCTTTGCCAAGCTGAAGTTCTTAGGTTTGCTTTACTGTGACTGAAACAATGAATCTTTAAGGTGCTGCTGTAAAAGCACTGGTTGCAGTTGCTAATTCACACAGGAACTGCATGAAAGGAAAAAAGTAAACAGTCTACCGTGATAAAGCAAGTTCAGTATGGTAAGGGTTCAGAGTACATCTTGCTCCATCTTCTTCTTTGCTATATGCATCATATTTTCTTTGCGGTTAGTTTATACTAGTTGTGAATTTGATTTTTGAACAAAAGGCAGCTGGCAAAAAGTAATTGCCTGTATAGTATATGTGTAATTCTGATTGCTCTCATGCCATGAACATACTGCTGTGCTTGTTTCAAGGTGCAACGGATGGCACCTGATTTACTTCGCTCACAGCGATGGCATCTCCTTTTAACATGGTGCAGTTGGGTGGCAAGGAAGGCTTCTGCTTGCCGTGTCCTGCCAGCAGCGCCCTGGTGTCGGTGTGCGCTGCTCCCTTTGCAGGAAGAAGTTTCCCCTTTCCTAAAGGCAACAAAGTACTCCCAGGAGGAGAGGCTTTACGGGTGCGTGGGTGGGGGGACTGAGCTTGCCATCCCACCAAAACTCTGTGGGCTCAGGAGGCAGGTCCCTGAGGGATCCAGGCCTTAGAGGTTACTAAAGGAAAGACTTCTTCTAGGGTCCAGAGGAGTTTTTATAGGTTTTCTTACAGCCCAGGAGGTCTCTGCTGGACTGAGAGCAGACCTGAAGGAAAAATCTCACATTGCAAAAACGCACTGGGTAGGCAAAACAGGGAAACTGTTTACAAACCCCTGCACCAACATTTTGTCTGAGCCAACGGCTTGCTATTTGAAAAAAAGTTTACACCTGCAGTTTCTGTTCAAACAAAATGGTACATTTAAAAGCTGAAAGCCATTTTGGTGCATTTGGACGTTCTCTTTCAAGAGGAGATGAAGATGGATTCACTTTGGACTTTTGGCCACTTTGCAGTCCTATTATAAATGGCAAAGGAAACACAGATGCCCAGAAATTCTGTAGAAAGTCTAACTATTGAAGTACATAACAAAATAAAACAAATTAGAAAATAAGATCTGTATGTAAAACAACTTGGAAAACTGTTGTTGCTGGAATTTTAGTTCTGGAGGTTTGACCTCCATAGTGTAGTACAGTTTCTTTCAGATTATTTCTTTCCTATTTGCCAAACTTGCAAATCTTGTCTGGTCTCTGAGAAAGAAAAACAAGAAGGTTGTATTAGAGTTCTAATGAATGATGAATTATAAGCCCAAAGTGGTTACAATGTGTTTGTGGATAGATATATAATGTCATTGAACAGCTGGAAGCCAATAAGAATGATAATTTTCCTAAGTCAGTGCAGGAATATACAGGATGTTTCTCCACAGACTGATGAAATACCAAGAGTACATAATCACACTGGGGAAAATAAATTTTATTCACATGCTCTACATGAACTGTTGACATGCTTTTCTCCATGCCAGAAAATTTAAGGAAAACAGAGCAAATAAAGAACATTCGCTGGGAAATTATTTTGTATTTTGCAAAATGGCAACAAATATGTGCCTCCTGCACTGCTTGAATAATAGCAAACATCCACTAGAAAATCTTGAAAATGAATACTGACAGTATTCATTTCATGTATTTCAAAACAAGCACATTCTACATATGAGACCTATTCTACAAATATATTTTAAATATATGAAAGATATATAAATGAATACATCCCCCATAACTGTATGCACACATGAATTTTCCATGTTCTTTAAAATATATTGCGCTTTTCCTTAATGAACAATAGGCCGCATTTCAGGAAAGCAGAGTTCAGATGTTTGAGAGCCTGCTATGTTCATGTGTGAGCTTGTCCTGCAATACTTGAATATAAACAGTACTTTTATAGAGAAAATTGAAGCAATTCCACGTGCAAAACAAATTTTATGTCTTTTATCAGGAAAGACAACGGCATGTGGTTAAATAAGAATCGCCTCTCAAAGATTATGGAAAATAACTTTGAAAAGTAAGTGAAAAGGGTCCGTTGTAGGGTGCTAAACAGTTATAGAGTATTCAGGAGCATAATGTTCTAATTCTGCCCTTCTTCTTCTTTTCCTCCTCCCTTCTTTCATCTTTCTCTCCAAGGATGCGCTTCCCCACCTCTGTCCACCTCTGTCCCCTTCAGCCCCACCTGCCCCAGGGACCGGTGTCCTCCTTCTTGCTAACGGCCCTCGGCTGCCTGCGTGCTGGCAAAAGGCACCTCACGAGCTGAGAAGGGAGGAGGAGGCAGAGAAAGCTGGGGAAGGCTCCTGTAATCTTCCCAGTCTTATTGCACAATCCCTCCCTTCTCCATATGCTTGGCTCTGACGCTAAAGCCAACGCTGGTGGACCTGAGGCACTAGTGTTCGGTCCCCCCATAGTGAAGGACTTGGTGAAGGTTTTATTCAACGTGACTGGGTGAAGCAGGCAGCAAGTGCACAGGTGTTCACCATGCCCAGGAGGTGTGTTTTGCTTTCTGAATAATCCGCCAGAAGAAAATGAAGGCCCCCAAAAAGCTTCCCTGTAGCCCTCTGTGGCTGTAGTACACGAGCAACATGATCTGTCATAAATTCCTGTACATCAAAGCAATATGAGCACTGGGGCTCTGCATATTTTTTTTCTTCGGAAAGAATTCGACTATAGGCTCAGGCTGGATTTGTCAAAGCCCGACCCTCTGTTCCTTGTTCTTGTGCAGGTGTTACACCGATGTAAATCAAACACAATGTAAATTAAACACAAGGTCAAGTAAATACAATGCTGCTGAATTAGAGTAAAGTTTGTAGGTAGGTAATTATGCAATAGAGATTGCATACAAAATGAATTTGTAAAGAAACAAAGTGTGCAATCTTTATTTTCTGTTAAAACAGGAAGGTTAAGTGCTGTTTAATTATTCTTAAAATATATATTGTTCTATGACAGGTTCACTTCCAGGCAGCTTGATTGGCAGTTGTTTTCTTATCCGTACTGAGGCTATGGGAATGCTTTTGGATTAACAACTCCATCAAGGCACCTGACTACTGTCTTAATTACTGATTTTAGTGCTCAGAACAGAAGAAAATATGGCTGCAAATGTTTAAAATATGACAGATAGCACTTAATATATTAGCTGAATAAATACTTCCTAAAAATTTTACATTAATATGCATACCACATAATATTTTGAAAATGGAATCTGACTTGTTTTAAAGTTGTTTACGGTTTCTTTTTGTTTTCCAGTTACAATTTACGATTCCAGACACGATGATAACTTTGTAAGTAAGGCATGCCCTTAATTCATGTACAGAGTCAGTGGACAGTTCTCTGAATAGCAAAGTATGAATTTGCCTCTGAGGTTGCTTCTTTCAGAAGCTGTATCACATCTGATACAGGCAACATGATTTGCCATTCCTAAGGCAGAAAATGAATGCTCAGAATATACTGATGTCTCTTGGCTAAGAGCCATACTTTCAATTTATCAGGCATCCTTTTCACTAATGGGTTAACCCTTATAGACAGTTAATGTTCACTCTCCTTCTGCTGGAATACATTTCAGATAAAATATTTATACCACTCCATTGGAATGAACATTAAAAAGGCAAGATGGTTCAAAATAATGGTCTAAAAGAGGAGTAAAAATGAGAACCCAAAATAGGCTAATAAAATCCTTCTCAAAAATGCAGATATCCAAGGGAAAAAACCGAGGATTTTTTTTATATCTGACATTGATACGGAGGAAGATTTGGTATCACTGGTCAGCAACAAGCTAGAACATGTTGAGAAGTACAAAGTGACTCATGAGAGTCCGCATGGATTTAAAAGGGTAGATCATGGTTAGCAAAATGGATTTCATTAGAAGGAGACACAGAAGAAATTAATGACTGAATGCAGACAGTTTGGCTCTCACTGTCTTCCTCCTGATCTCATATATATATATAAAAAATATATATATATATGCATACAATTCAAAAGACGAAGTGACTTTTAGCCTGAGCAATTTTGCTGGTAAAAGTATTCAGAAGAATGCTTGACATTTTCATATGTAATCACTGAGAGGAACAGGACAGACTCTCAGGGTACGGGGTTGCACCCTCCTGCAAACAGGGAACGCTCAATGGCGGGGGATATAAAAGTCTCAAGATAGATCCCAAATACTCAGAATGGCCACCTTGCCACAATCCCCCACCTTTAAAAGATAATCAGATCGAAATGTCTATATGGTCTCCATTACCTACCCAGGTGGGAAGTCAGATGATAGGAATTGCACACGTGCCCAGAGATGTTTCTTCAATGAACTTTGAGTAAGAACGGGAGTTTCGCTTGTAATGGAAACTTCACAAAAGTCTTCAACAGGAGTAAAATGATTCTCCATTGTCTATACTCCTATGCCGGCCATTATCTTCCTTTGCTTGCCATTCAGCCCCAAGCCTGTTGGATAAGTGCAACTGGAAAAGGGGATGATCTTACCCTGGGCAAAACTGCACCCTTCTTCACAACTTTGCATCTGTAGAAAAGAGAAAGCCTGCTCCCACACGCGGCTCATCATTACAGATCACTGCTCCTGCAGGTTAGGGACACATACCACCACCCAGGCTCTGCCAGCAGCTCTTCTCTTTAAGAAGTCCTAAGCCCTGTAATCAGGATATCCCAGTGCTACACTACGGTGCAAGTAAATAGCAGGGACAGGTGGTTGCTTTCAGTTTCTAGCATGTTCAATTTCTGATATGAATTTACAAATGTGCATATGAAACTGAAGGAAATAAAGTATTTTTTTCAGCAAGTACTGTCAGTGTAAAACTCAGTGCTGTGCTGCTGCACAAATCACAGAATCACAGAATGGTTTGGGTTGGAAGACACCTTCAAACGTCATCTAGTCCAACCCCTTGCCATGGGTAGGGAGATCTTCAACTAGATCAGGTTGATCACTTGAACACTTCCAATGATGGGGCATCCACAACTTCTCTGGGCAACCTGTTCCAGTGTCTCACCACTACAGATCAGGGTCTCAGCATGTAATTTAGGCTTAATGTGCCTCGCGTTGTTAATGGTTTCCAATTTACCATGTGTCTCCAAAATCAGAAAGTTCTGACTTTTTTGCCCTTGAGTTTTTGTTAGTTCAAAAGAGAGAGGCCAGTAAAAGACCTCCCATCTGGGACAACATTATGGGGGAAAAAAGGAAAAAGGGATAAAAGGAAAAAGGAGCATTGGAGAAAAAGACAAAACAAGGACTACCTAGCAGATGGGTAGGCAGACAAAATGGATAGATGGATAGCTATATGTGGCTCAGGCAAGGTCCACTCTTTCCAAACTCTTAGTGGCTTCTGCAGAACACATGTATCGATCTTCTAACTGAATAGGTGCAATAATGTGATTAATATAAAATCTATACACTTACTTACAAATAAACCTATGCAATAGCTAGGGCAATAGCTGCACTAACTGGAAGCACTGGAAAAAGTTCTTCTAAGCCACTTTAGCAACATCATCAAAACAGCATTAACATAAACGGTAGCCATATGTTAACTAATATGCCTCTGTCTCCTCCAAAAACAGAAACCTGAAAGAATAAGTAAGAGTGAGGGTTTCATGGCATTCTTTTCAGTGCTGGACAGCTTTGGGATGATTTTGTCATCTAACTGGAATGAGGACTGAATAGTGGGAGACAGAATAGTTAAAAAACAGGAGTGCGTTTAATATAAGGTAAAATAATTAAGTTGATAGCAATTATTGTGTAAGCCTCAAGCTGTGATCTAATCATCTATCACAACCTAAGCAGGATTGGGCTGCATTGGTACTTAAGGGGGAAATCCCATATGCTATTGGAAGCACAGCTGATGATTCAATAGGTGTAAGTCTCTCTTCTGACTCACTTAGGGAAACGGATCACAGCAAGGGTTTAGAAGAGACTTATATATATTTACTACAAATTAGCATAATAGAGTCTTAATTTCAGAGAGGATACTTACATGCTCCTTGTCTACTACACCGCTGCACTTCCATAGGAATATGGTATTTTTCACACCTCATCTTTAACTTTCTATAGCATTTTTGAGATATTAAATAGCAGCTATATTTTATGTCAGAAGTGGTTCCAACTTTAGGGCCGGGCAAAGTGATTCTCACATAAATGCCATAAGCTTTACACACTTAACACACTTAAATGGTGCTTTTTAAATTTGATGGGACTCCTGTGAGACAGCAGCAAGGTTTTACCCAGAGTTTATGCAATCAGGATGAAAATCTCCTAAGCAGACACTGAACAGCTGGGCCATGCATCAATAAATCACACATAAAATCTGTATTCTCTTGGCTGGCAAATGAGCTGCATGGGAATGAGTTTCACCCTCAGATTGTAATGTCCTTTGGGAATCAATTCAATAAAGTTTTTATGTTAATTTTAATGCTGTTAGAACAATATGAATGACCAGTTAGTGAAGTAAGTATAATTAGAGACACCCAGACATCATGGAAGAACATTTTGTGGGAACATAGACTAAAAGTCTTGGGTCTTCTGTTAAGCATAATGCGTTGTTACACTGGAGAAGAGGTAATAATTCATTTTACATACTGGAGATAATGTGCTGGAGGGGGAATAAATGGACCACATCAGATAAGTCTGCTACACAACGTAAGGAATTTTAAAACCCACATGTCTCTGCTGAGAGATAAAGCCCTCCTGGAAATAGCGCTACATCAGTTAACAATAGAAGAAGAAATCTGGATGTAGCAAAGAAGTTTTATTTAAAGCACTAATGAAATATATTGTACAGTTAAGAGTGAATGTGATTTCATCAGTCTTTCGTGCATCCAGACATTAGAGTAGTGGTAAACATCTGTGTCTAAGAACGACTTAAACAACCCCAGAATATGTTAAAGTTTGTACGGTTTAGCACTAGAGCAATGAAGTCTGTCTTGAATATATGTATTATTAAACAGAGTCTGACTCTGATGAGCTGAAGAAAAGAAGGATGGCTCACATCTGAAATTCCTCTATCTGTTTACGCTTAGACATGAAGGCCAAATTTCTTGGGGCAGTTCAGATGTGTTTGCAGAGCACATTAGCTCAGGGCAGTGCCATGCCAATGCAGCTACACATTTCCAGATCTGAATGGCTTCTGTGTGTTTCCGCACAACAGACTCTTGTATTTCCTCATCAGGTTAACTCCAGCAAAGCCAGTCTGGATGTCTATGAGTGATGGTGTCAACATGGCCAGAAATCTTAGTCTTGTCACAAGGTGAGCCTTGCTGCTATTTCTTACCAACTTCTCTGACAGTGAGTTGTGTGAAAGAGAATTATAAATTATTGTCAAATGTTATTCAAGGTATTCAATGTGTACATTCCAATGCTTTTCAATTTAGGATACCCACTTTTAAATATATTGGGTGACAGAGTTTATTTTCATATTTATGGTTTTCCTAATCATCAGCAAGTTAGGTAGCAGTGAGCCTGCTATCTAGATAACATTCACTGAAGAACAATGGTCCAGTCTTTGGATCCTGCCATCTATACTTACATACCCCAACAGTTATAAGTGGCTAATCAGTCCCACCAAATATTTAGGACCAGCTTGTCGTAGGGATGGCTCTAACTTCCATAACCAGTGCCCTGTCTGTGTAGATTTGCCCATGTCCTATGTATACTCAGCTGCTTAAGGCCTGATTGTATTCCAGTGCAATGGCTATGTGCTCAGGGTGCTCTAAATCTGCATGTTTCACAACCAAATTTCTTGACTACGTATTTCTAGTCTTTCTATTGAATGCATTGTCCTATCATGCCAGCTATTCTGGAAGTTCTCCAGAACCTGGGGTGGTGCAATCCTGGTGTGGTGCAAAGCGGTAAAAGTGGGGGCCCAATGATGAGTCTCATGGAGAAATTCAGCTCCAGATTATGAAAACTAAAGGTAGATGCCTACATATAAGTGTCCGCAGGTAAGCTCACATGATAGTCATGGTGTCAGAGTCCTGTGAAAGGGAAATTCAGCTCCTTTCAGAGCAGAGGGCTAGGAAGCTGCTACATACAGGTGGCTGGTGCTATCTGAGGTGCACTAGCACATCCCTCCTGGCCTTCCACTGCTGCTCTGGAAGGACATGGGTCTCCTGTAGGTCCTGCCTCATATCCACCATCATGGTGTGGATCCTTCAGTTACATCTCAAATAGCACTAGGTACTTCTGTGTGGGCAACTCGCTTGAGCCTCCCTGCGCGGGCCAGCTGAAATGCTCTCCAGGCTGCTGCCCTGACTGTCTGCATTGACTAGATCTCCACTGCCTGTAACAAGCACTTCAAACCCACAAGTCAACATCCATGTATAGACACATACATTTAGGTATCTTAATTCTGAAGTGAATAATAGCCTCAGTGGTCTCTGCACAAAAAGCATTAAGTGCACAAATCCTGAATCACTTATTTATAAAACACTTAAAGCCCCCAGTACAGGAAAGGTGCTTGGTGTTTCTGAACTAAATGAATGTGGCAACTATTTCCCCAACAGATAACTGCAGGGTTTAGCTGCTAAGTTGGTTTAATTTTAGAAGGCATTGGTGAATAAACATTTATTTTTGTTTCTCTCTCTTCACCCAGAAGATGTGGTGCAACCAGGACATTAAAATAGAGTTGGAGCTGGAAAGGATTTGGGGCAGTTGGAGAAACTGTCAGTGATGTGATGACCGTACAAGCAAATGCCTCAGAGCTTAAATTCATATGAACTAAAGGCTACAATAAGTGAAAGAGATTTGCAGAAAGTACAGGCGCTGTCAGCATGCTTCTTCCTCTTCCCCATCCTTTGAAGCCAGCCAATATTGTGGAAAGCAGCCAGAGCAGAAAAGGAAGCAGTCTGTATTTATAAGCCTAACAAGCAAGCATAAGACTTTGGGACTAATTTAAGAGAGCAATGGGAAAAAATGTGCCAAACCCAGTTCTCAACCAGTTCAGAGCATAATTTTTTTCTAGAAACTGGAAGATTCATCTTTCTGCTTGGTGTGTAAATAAAGATATCAGCAAAATGCAGAGCTTTACAGGCATGTGGATATCATGGCCACTATCATCCTTTTCTCACATTATTGGAAAGTAGGTATTTTATCCAGATAATATATTCACAGGCAAAATTGCTTTTTCTCACATCAGTCTCTGAGCAGATAAGAGAGTTCCTTTCCATTTGGTACAGAGAATTCTACAAAGGTCTAAAAATGATAAGAATGGATATGGTTTTTTTTCCTTTCCAGTAGTAAAGTTCATAATATAAACTACCAGTCTTGTGTAGATTTGGGTGAGGTTTTGTTGGAACATAATCACACCAGAAGACTGGATGTAAGAAAGGGAATTTTTTGGTTCATCCTAAAGGCAGAATAATAACTTTTGCATTCAAGCAGTAGTACATCTCCTTTAACTAAATACTGCCATTTCATAGCTTCCTTTAAATTAATAGGAATTTCTTAATAAAGATGCATATAAGAAAACTGGCCATCAGATAAACAGAAACAATATGCATGAGATTGGCAGGAGTATTAATTTTGGAAACTTAGAGATGCTATGTGGAAAAGCTATGGGCAACAATTCCAACTTCGATAGATTTAATAGCACATAACAGTCATTCAGATTAGAAGTCACAGAGAATGAGGATGCAATATCTGCTAAGGAAGAAGCTTGGAGGTTTTTAGAGTGGTCAGTAGTTCAAGCACCTTTATTTATCCAGAAATTCAGACTGTGTAAACACATCTTTGATTTCCTGAAGTTGATACCTGTATGAAAAGGCAAGCTGGTTTTTTATAATGCCACACTTTCAGAAGGCAGGAGAAGTGGAAATGGCAGAAGGTGATTACATCTAATTAAACTTTATTAGGATCCACATTGCCAATGGATTGAATAGGTTCTTTCATTTTCAGTGAGAACATTTAAAATTAATTATTGTCTTTACCGTTAAACAATTCTCTTTATCTTTACAACAGCAAAAGAACTCACTCATTTTTCAATTACTACAATTAATTACAATGCTCCAGAAAGTTGTATTTTTTATTTTTATTTTTTTCAAAAAAGAACAATATTTTTGTTTTCAAAAGGGACTTGGATCCACAATGATCCATAGAATTCCTGATATTTTGTAATAAAATGTGAAAAGTAAAGACTGGGTGTTCTCTGGACTTCTTCGTCATGTGTAAACTAGGCAAGTGCCATAAAAAATATTCTGCAAAAGTCATGTCATGTAGTATATTTAATGAATTTAATGCACAGTTTCAATAGCATTTTCAGTAATTAATGGTACATTCTATATTAAGGGAGAATAATGGTATATTAAGATGGAAGCCATTTTTCATTTGATTACCATTCAGTTCTCACGAGTTGAAGGGAACTTTGAAATTGTCTCGTGTCCTTACTATTAAGAGACCAGCTATAATCTTATCCAAGGATATATTTTATATTTTTTGGCTTTTTTTTTTGGCTTTGCCTTTATGTTCCTCCAAAAGTAATTTTCCTATTGTCTTCTTACAATGTCCTCTTAATGAGGAATGAATTGGTCCAGATGAAATCAAATTCATTTTAAAAGGAAAAAGTCAAAATGTGATTCTCAGGGTAGATCAGTTCTACTGCACATTTCTATTATTAGTTCAGAGTGTTTCAGTTGTTAGTCATTTGTAGGCAATCTATCTCATGCAAAATCATTTACCAGTAAAACACACTGACTTAGTGCCTTGGTCAACTCATAGCTCTTGTGCACTTCACATGGCTATTCACGCAAGGGCAGAGTGAGTACAAATGCTGTCATTCTGGTATGCAGTTATTTTTCATAGATACTAATAGCTGATAAAAATCAAGCTTCAGAGCTTAAACTACCTACCAAAATAGATGCCTAGCTATGCTGATCCTTTCCCTGGTTATCTTAGGGTAAGAAAATACAGTATTCAGCTTCCATCACTTGATCGATCTACCATGGAAAATCTGACTGAGTCAAGATTCACCTTATCAACTAAATGATCAGACAGCAAATTGAGCCAACAGCTTGATCAGTCATTCTGCAAGCTTAAGAGATGGCATTTGAGAACAGGCTTTGTGAGTTGCATCTGTAAGTAATGTATAAACCAAGACCTTGGAGGAAAAGAGTCTCTTCAAGATCTCTGGGAGAGCTACCTTCAGACATAAACACATTCAGGTATCAAACAACCAACAGGAACAGAGGGTAAAAAAAGTATGAAATCTGTTCAAGGGGAAAAAATTAAAATATAGTACTTCTGTAATCACCTTTTGTCATAAAAGGCAACAGTAACCCTTTTTCGCTTCTCTAAAATTATAATCTCACAGAGGAAAAAAGAAGAGGACTCCTGCAAACAAATCATAACTTAACTGGGAAAAAATATCACATTGTTAGCAGGAATTAGTGAAACATCCATTGTCAATTTGTGGTCTTTATTTTTCTGTACCTTTGTGTTCTGGCAAAAGATGGATAGCCTAGAGCACAGGTAGTGGCATATGGAGATCCTTCACCTTGAGCTCTCCCTGCTTCCAACGCCAGTTGCTAGTCACTAGTGACCAAGGACTCCTAGCCCCTAAAGACCACCCCGTGACCTGTATGGGATGAGTTGGGTGGTCTCAGCCCAGCGTCCATGCAAAAAACGCTAGTACCCATGTTTCATGTTAGCCACAAACACCAGCAGCATTTTTGGCTATGAAGCCAAGAATTTGCCATGGTATGACAAAGTATTTTCTGCCTGCTTTCAGATTAGTTTTGAGACAAGGCAGCATATGGAAGCTTACTTGGTTGCAGCAGCCTCTGCCTGCTCTGTGAATCCCTGCCAACTGACTGGGATTGCATGTCTATCGCTAGCTCTAAAATTCACATAACACCAAATGTATATTGTGCATTTCACCCACTTCAGAGCTGGAGCCTCCAACTTTCAGAACAAATACCAGACTTCCTTTTCCATGCAGAGTACACAGCCATTTTTTTCTTACATAGCCTTCAAATGCCGTGTCTGTATCTCACTGTTACATTTCATTAAGACATCATTTTTGATGCATTCCTAACACACCAATTCAATGAAATACTAAGACGAAATGACCTCGTGTTGGCTAGCAGAAGGCAGGCACAGCGCCGAAGTAGGAACTGAAAGTGCTCAGACTATTTGCAGTGGCTCCTTCTGGAGATGTGAGGCACTACTTACATATCTCAAAATAAAAGACTCTCCAGTCAGCCTCAGTTATCATGATACAACCCCTGAAGATACTGTTTAAAGCAAGGACAAAGATCAAAGAAGTGACAAAATGAGCATCTCTGAAAAGAAAGATGTAGTCTCAGTCTTTTGTATTACCTTAAATGAAATAATTTGAGCTCTCTAGCCTCTATATCTTTTTTTATTAATTCATGTGGTCATTCTGAATTTCCCCTCATTGCTTTTCAGAAATACCTTAATGATGAGCAACGGGAGTCCTCCGTACGTGTTACTGGTTATTATTAGCTGTCCTAAAGGATTGCCTAGAGATCCTGCACGAGATCAAGAACTACTGTGGTAAAAGGTGCTGTGTACAAAAGCAGTAAAATATAATTCCCATGGCAAATATCTGCAATCAGGGATAGAGAGGGGTGGCACAAAAGAAACAACCTCGTTAGCTCCATTTAGTTGTATTAGTATTTCCAACTGAAATATACACATACTGCTTTTCTCTTTTTCTGTATAAATTTCTGTAATAAAGAAGAAAAAACATAGCATTGCATTCCTTCACTGTTCCTTGTGTATTGCCTTTTCACTCCACTCTCACTCAGGAAGAAATACTTCTTCAGGCCAGGTTTAAGGCATAACGATTGCACGCTAAGTGCAATCATTAGAAGAAGAGATATGTCATTGTGTGCATAAAGGCCTTCCTGAGCTGGGACCTTATGAGTTAACGGCCTGACTGGCAGGAGTGCTGAATACAGGAATACTGCTTAAGGTCTGTTGTGTAAGGGAAAACTTACAGAGAGCAGGGACTTGCCAGACACTGCGATTCCTGATAGCACACTGCAGAGGGATGAGTGTCCTCGTACGTAAAGACTTCTGACAGCGTGGACATTTTCCTGGCTTTGGAGAGAGAAAAGACCATATAATTAATAGAGAAAAATAGAGCAATGCCTAATCAGCCAGCACTACTGCAATGCTTCAGACTTCGTGGCTGACACGGCAAGTTCCTTCCCCTGCATCCTCAGGTCTGAGTGCCCTCTGGTAGCACGCTGACCTGGCAGGAGCTGCTTTCAGACGTGTTGCTAAACTACCACTGACCTCACTTCTTATAAAAATAGAAGAGAAAAGGAAAATACACTATAGTATAATAGGTAAAGAAAAAATCTTTCAGGGGAAGGGAGGGGAGGCAGGGCTGCAGCAGTTGGCAGGCGCACTCCAGTGCCCGACTGCTCCTCTCACCTTGTCCATTTGCACCAGAAACTGCCACAATCCCAGTTTGAGAGGATAAATAAGCACTGGTCTCTGGCTTCTCTGAACATGACAGAAAACTTCTGTACAGCTAAAACTGTATGTGCTTGAGGAAGATATTTAGTGTAGGGTCTGAGCTTTAAAGCAGTTGGAAAATCTATGTTAAATCTCAGCACAGGATTTTTTTCTTTTTGGCCTGCAGGCATTTCTAATAGTGGAACATCACTTTCCTGCCAAGACAAATTCTACCTCTTGCTTTTATTTTCCCATGCCACTTCCTGTGCCAATCAGCCTTTCAATTCTGCATATCCTGCTAGAAATGCACTTCTTCAACTTCTCTTTTCATCACTGATTTCTTCTCTAGCACCGTATCCTACCATACGTAGATTGTAATCTTCACCCCAAATGCTTCACCTTGGTCTCCTGTTGATAAAGACGGTACACACTGCTAAATAATGGGTGCTGTTAAATAATGGGAGAGAAACATTTCCCCAAAGTATTTCTCTTTCTGTGCGCTGATATCATGTGGCTCGTCATGTGGATGAGCTAACAGATTATTCCTTTGCACATTATACTATATTATATTGTACTTTCCTCTTTCTCCTTATTTTATAAGGAATGAGTACAGTGGAGGTTCAAATGCATGTTTGTAAGGGTAATTCACAAAAGGAGAGAGGCAACTGTACCCATAAAGGATCTGGTTATGGCCCCTTTAATTCTGTGACCATAAATGCTTCTTGCAATCAACTAGGAGGCTTCAGTGAAGAGCAGCTCACGGATAGTTTTCCACCAGGACTGAGTACACCACCAGTATCATGTTTCAATAGAACAGCTGGTGCTTAAAAGGCTGGTAATTACAATTTTATTCAAAAAATCAGAACTGGTGGAGCTAAGAAGATCATTGATTCAGATGGATGACCTTGAAAGGCAGATTGCAGTGAACTTGTTGAAATTTTGAAAAAAGTAAAAAAATTAAATAAAAATAGATCTCTACAATTTCTGGTACTTTCTGGTAACAAGCTACAATCTTCAATTTCCCCCCAAATACTGTCATTATGAAAACTGACTGAAAAAAATATTCTGAAAAGCCTCAATATTTTACTATTCCTTCCAAGGGTATCGATGACGTTCTAAAAACTGCGCTTCCCTGTAATTAAAAGCTCTGCAAAATTTTAGGTTTGAAAGAGTAGATCACGCTGATGGCATATTTTATAGAAATAAGAACACAAAAAAGAGCTGTAATGGTTTGGGAGATGGACAGCCAGTCCATCTAGCCCAGTAACCCATCACTGACAGTGGCCATAAGCTGCTGCCCAAGGAAGACTATGAGATTATAGCAAACCTACAATAATATTTCTTCTTAACATTTCCCAGCCTCCAAGTGTTTGGGGTTCAGACAGATTCCACGTATTTAGTGAACATCAGTGCATTTCCCTTTGGTGATCCTGTTCAGCTTCGGAAACCTACATTAACCTGCAGTGCCTGCAGCCTCCTGCAGTGGAGTTGTACAGTTTAGCTATATGTTGTGTGGAACACAGGATGACTGGATAATTCAGGCTGGAAGGAACCTCAGGAGGTCTCCAGTCCAACCTCCTGCTCAAAGCAGGGTCAGCTACGAGGTCAGACAAGGTTGCTCAGGGCTTTATCCAGTTGGGTATTGAAAAATTCCATGGGCAGAGACTGCACAACCTCCTTGTTCCAACGTTTCATTAGTCTCATCAGGAAAATGTTTTCCTTTATACCCAGCCAGATCTGCCACTGTATCACTTCATGGCCGTTGTCCTTTCTTCTCCTGTCATGCACCGCCAGGAAGACCCTGCTCCAGCTTCTCAGTAACCTAACCAGTAGGCACTAGTACTGGTTGGTAGCTACCAACAGTATTGGTCAGTATTGGTTAGCAGGTACTGCTGTTAGGTTCCTCCAGAGCCATCC
Organism: Fulmarus glacialis; assembly: GCF_000690835.1. NCBI lineage: Eukaryota > Metazoa > Chordata > Aves > Procellariiformes > Procellariidae > Fulmarus > Fulmarus glacialis. The sequence goes on from NW_009225033.1 coordinate 26,978, forward strand.
CTTTTCCAGGCTGAAGAAGCCCTGGTCCCTCAGTCTCTCCTTTCAGGGCAAGTGCTCCAACCCTGACCATCACGGTGGGCCTCCGCCGAAGTCACTCCAGTTTATCAATGTCTTTCTTGTACTCTCAGGCCCAAAACTGGATGCAATATTCCAGCTGTGGTCTAACGAGCGCTGAGTGAAGGGGGATAATCTCTTGGCTACGGTGCTCCTACTGACATGGCTGAGCGTGCTCTTGGCCTTCCCCACTGGCATGGCGCGTGGCTGACTCACGTTTTAGCCTGTGATCAGCCAGGAGCCCCAGCCCTTTCCCCAGGGCAGCTCCCCAGCCGCGCAGCCCCCCCGTACCCATCCGGCTCTTAACCCAGGGCCCCCCGCAGCCATAATTTACACAGCAGCATTAGGCTACTCTCCGTTTCCTTCTCTGTTCCAAATAACTCCTTGTATTCTGTTGGCTTGTTTTGAGTATTTAGATAATAGTTGCCTAAAAACACATATGTTATAGCTCCTAGATCTAACTCCTGAGTTAGAAACTCCCACTGTTTCGTTTGTGAAATTAAGACTGTTTTTCCCCTTGTACCTGGAATTACATTTATCCACACCAAGATTTATCTGCTATTTTAATATCCAGTTATTGAATTTTGTAAAAACAGTCACATAAGAAATAAATCAAAAAACATTTGCAAAGTCCATATTGGATTCATACTGTTCATATTTCTAGAGATAAAGCAGATAAACCTCTTTGTAAGGCTTTTTGATATTTTGTAGTAACCATAGCCCCCAGTTCTGAGTACATTTAGAGATGACACACTGCATTTTACCATAGTGATCAGCTTCATGATGCTGCTGAATTCATCTGGTGTTGCCTCTGTAATGTACTTACTCATCTCTTACTTTCCCCTTGGATTGCAGATACATACGCTGCTAATATAGATGGCATGAAGCTTCTCCATGTTCTGGCATTTAAGTATTTGCAGACTACCAAGATGTCATACATTTGCTTAACATGCAGCATTCTGAAGGGCTGCCAAAATATGTGCAAACATTATAAAAAATAAATCCAGAGGAAACAATATTTCAATTAAGGCAATTTTTCGCGTTCGTGCTCCAAATATTTAAAAAGGGGAAACTGAAAGTTGAAACTCAAAAAGAAATTAAACCAGAGCAGTCAGTCATGTATCGTAAAGTCTAAACACTGTGAAATAGCCAATGGGCTACTGCTCATCCCATCACTTTGTGTGGTTATAACCTCTTAAAACCATGACCCATGTCAGATAACTACAGTCCAGAAATCAGCTTTTGTCTTACATTTATTTTTCAGGAGGAAAGAATAAATATTGTAAGGGAGAAAGGGGCATGCTCTCAGCATAAACTCAGGCATCTTTGTTCATTTTGATGGAGATGCGACTCTTCGCTGCAGCTGAAGGTCTTGCCCCAGATGATCTGATTTGGAAGACGATATTAATGGTGCCATGGCATTTTAGTTTCAGCCCTTGTGTGCATGCTGACACTGTTACACAGGTCTCGAGACACTCGCTTTTCTGCAGTCTTCCTGCTGTACGCCATTTCCAGATGTCCCATCTCCAGTGATGCCCAGTGGCTTGACTAGCAGCATGTGATGATGCTCTACATGATGAGTAATTACTGAGCTCTGCTGCAATCCCACCTCCTGTCCCCTATTTAAATGCATACACACTACTCAGGCAAATTGTGTAAAATTGGTGCAATTAGCCTGTGCATCAAGAAAACACCGTTCTAATGGGGAATACCAATGAATGGATCTTGCCAGGTTTTATTGATACCTGAGTTATACCTGTATGTATTATGTGAATGCAAACACATACACATACATACATATATACATACATGCATTTTAACAAGTTGTATAACTTTTCTTCGAAGCTGTTGGTGCTGGAAGGCTAAATAATCATTCCATGCTGGCCATCAAGCCACTACATGGTTATCATGCTAATCAAAGCCCGCTTTGAAATGCTGTTTAGTTTCATTACCATCACAAAGGAGCAGCTAAAGGACATCTAAGGCAGGCTGGGGGGGGAAGTGAATGCTCTGAGACACTATCATCTATTAGAACAGCCATGTTTATTGGAAACAGGAGGGGACATTGTTTAGCATAAGCTGGTATCAATCACTGAATGGTTTCTGTTCCTTGTTATTAATGTGCAGGCAGCCGGGCAGGGAAGAATGAGCTGTCCCCACCGAAGCGGGAAAGGATTGGTAGCTCCCCCAACACCAGATGGACTCCTGCAACCTATCATAAATACTAATTTTTTCCCAGACTAGGACAGAGAAGTCATAACATCTCAATGCGTGAATGATCCTTTGTTATTTTGAGAAGTTTTGTGCCTTTTTTGTATACCCAGATTGAATTGGTTTTTTGGGGGTAGGGGTCTCCTCCAGAAAGGACCCTCCATCCAGTAGAGTAGGAGGCTGTATTATAATAGAAATAAGTAATATTGCCTGGCTAACTATGCTTTGCTAGCCTCCGTGTAGGTGTAAATATTTTAAGTACCTTATTGCATGGCTGTTTTTTATTTTTTATTGAAGAAACACACCCTTTCTCTTTAAAACAAACTTGTCTGAATGGCTTGCTGATTTTTTTCTGTTTTGACTTAGGTTTAGCAAATTATAAGTGAAAATTGATTTCAAAGGAATTAAATCAAGTGTGTGCAGTTATCATTCTGCAATAGATCATAGGTGGGGAGGCTCCTCTGGTGCTGTAAAACTACTAGTAAGAACAATGTAGGCAACGAACTATAGGGCTTCAATGCAACAAGTACAGCCATAAAAAAGATTTCCCAGGCTCCCCGATTTTGGCTTGAAAGCTCATTACGGAGCCACAGTTGTGTATATTCATGATAAATGCTGGAGGATGTTTTTCATTATACTTATACTTAAACTGTAAAGCAAACAAGAGTTTCCTGTTATGTCAGTTAGATCGAAAAAGTACTTACACATGCAAATAAATCTAAAAAATACCACAGCCTCAAAACAGATCATCTGTGTTTGCCTATTAAAAACATCAGCGTACTCGTTCATAATGAATCAAAATGCATGCTCAGGGTTGGATGCTTAAAATAAAAAGTGGACATGTTTTCTTCTGCTGAGTTCTGAAATATTCCAAACCATTCTTGCCGGGCCGTAGTCACATCAGATCTCATAAGCTAAATGAGTTTTGATTAGGTCAATACTTGGTTGGAAAGACAAAGCAGGCGCATCAGAAAGGAAACTCTCATCAGTAGAGAGCAGACTCCCTTTTGTATAAGCCTTAAACCAGTATTTGAAAGGGCACTGTGCCACTGCAAGTCTTCAGGTTGACACAGACAGCTAAGATCTATGTAGATTTTTAGAGGAGCAAGTTCATTAAAACTGTCATGACTATATTCTGTTACCTGCCCATCTTAAAGGGATCTCTGAACTTGGGCTCTTATCTCAGCCTTTTCTTTCCTACTATTATTATACAAACTGGTACCAAATTTCTTCGAGATGACTAGATTTCAATCATAAATGTACTGAGTCTTCTATATAGTTTTTGGTGGGATGGCTGACCAAAAAAGTGACAATTGATAGCAAGGTTTACCCAGGAGAACTGACTTTGCATACATAAATTGCAACATAAACAAGGCAAAAAAGCAACAGACTAAAGTATCCAGATATTAGAAAGAAATCAAGCCTCAAAGCCTGGGGGGGGTGTCTTCTCTTTGCGAGGCATTCTCCTTCCTTTTGGTTCTCCAGCACCATTTTCAAATCAGAGGGGGCAGGGGAAGTTGATAATAATTCTTATAAAAATGGTAGCGCCTGTGCATATTCTTGTCCATATGTGAATGGATGGAAACATTTCAAGCTGAAAGGACTGTCAAAAAAATGAGACATTCTGGTTCCTGGTGAGTCCATGATCAGAGAGGTGTTCACATACTTGTCTTGAACTTCTTATTCAGGATAAGCTCTTTGTATTAATCATCAAATCTTTTCCTTCTTTCAGATAGGAACGGATTGACGAGGGTTCTGCATTTCTGGACTAGTGACTGTGCTTGAAATGGCAATATTATTTTTAGAACACAGAAACTATGTTCCTGCAGACAGACAATTAAAGTTTCTACTAAAACAAGTATAGAAAACAAGCATAGAAAACCTCCATAGATCTCAGTCACCACTGGGTTTCTCTGACTAAGAAATATGATTTATGCTAACTCATGACACTTGGACTATTTTCTACTAAGAACAGGAGACGGCACGTGGACAGGTCACTCAACACACAGGGATGAGTAGTGATACTAGGTTTTCATTTTAGGAAACACCTGATATACTGCATGCCATTTAGGTAACTGTCTACTGCACAGGTATGATTTTATGTTTAACACAAAGGTAGGCTGGAGAAACAGAGACCACCTCAGCTGGAAGCTCTTCTGGAACAATATCACTGCCGTGAAGTTTCATTTGGTGCAGTTTTGCTTCTAGTTATAGGGCCTCATCACTCCTACAACCGAGAAGTCCAATGGGCTGGAAACAAGTTGCCATCTCTTTCAGTCAACTCTGAATGGTAAACAGTTCAAATTATAAATTCTTTGCCACTAAATTGTCTGCTGCTAATTGCTCTTTTGCATGTAATTATCAGTGAGGTTTTAATAAGTATGGAAATACTATTACATGCCAAAAAGTAAAAATAAAATGAGAAAAAGCAGACTTAAAGAATGTCTGGCAGACAAACTCCTTATTAATCTTGGAACACCATATTGGCTGACGTCTCTCTCAGTGAACATCTCTGGCAGAGAGATGGGTTTTTATAATACTTCAAGCAAAATGAGTAATACATTTGCCTCTACAGCTAGAAAGGTTTTGGCCTTTGCCTCCAGGTTATGAATTTGAAATATAGGTGAGAACAAGGCTGAACACATCAAGGGAAACATAGGAAATCTTAACATATCTTAAGAATAGTAACTCCTAATAAAGTACCAATTCAAAAGAGAGATAGGCGAAACCTAGGAGGGGTTTTGAACTATCACTAGGCTTTTAGACGTAGCTCTAACTTTCACTTTCTTTACATGTTCCGTCTCTTAAACAACCACATGGTTTATGCTGCAGGTAAAACATGGGAGACGGGGATGAAGAAACTGAATTATCTTCTCAAGGATTTTCATCTTGCTTCTGATTAGGAAGAAAAGATCAAGATGGACAAATAACTTTGCAGTGACACTTTCTGCCTACTATCAAATGGCAATGAAAGTTGAAATATCCTTGAAACGTCCCATCTGTGGCCAGAGTCATTAGATAATATTGATCAGAATATAATCAGACTCAGCAGATAATAAGACTGTACACAAACATAGTAAGGGTCCAAATCTGGATCCCGTGCAGTTAATAGCTAAACTACTGTTTGCCACTGTGAGAGAAAAATCCTAGCTCGTGTATTCCCCTAAGCTATCACAGAAAATGGAGTGGAAGGAAGACTTGGTATTTCGCCGACTTGATTTTCACTACATTTCTCTAAAGGGAAAACATCTAGATTTAGGGTTGTTAAGCAGGTTAATGACCTGTTGCACAAGACTAAAGAATAAATTATTACTGAGGGAGAATGAGTAGAATGCAAATCTGAAATGTATTTTCTTGAGTGGAAAAAAATAGATTTCTTGCTTTAATTTCCTTAGTTGCTGGATTTTTAGCTGTCATTTAGTGGTTCTATGTAGACCTGAAAATGCCTTTCTAATGTTCCTGAAGAATATTGAAACAAAATTGACCAAGTTTGGCTAAGCAAAAGGCTGGTACTGAAAGCTGTAGGTGGGAAGCACTGCAAGCTTTCTTTTGCTATTCCCGGCCCAATTCCTCAATGTAAATCTGTTGCCCAAAGCGGAACAACCTATAGAACTAACGAGAATTTTGTTCTTCGTGCCTGCTCCAGTTTATATTATGTCTTTCTGCGAAGATTAGGAAGGTGACAACTATGGTGAGGCATTTTGTGTGAGATATAATACCTGTTTACCAGGAACTCTGAGATCAATTCACCGAGAGCACGATGTGGCAACAGAATTCAATCACTGTTGTATTCACTTATTTTGGATTTTAATTGCTACCCTACAAAAGAGGCTATGCCCAATTGTGAGCACACTGAGCCTTCTAGATCTTCCTACTTGGTTATATTATTAGTAGCAGAAAGAAACATCACACTTCAGTAACTTTGTGCTTGGCCAAATGAACTCTGAAGATATTCTGGTACACTCTATTTATGTTAGCAAGATTTTTTTGACATAGTTCTTTAGGCATAGGTTTGCTTACTACCATTAGAGAGGATGGTCTCAGTCTGGGAGCTGTTGTTGTGACTCATGTATGAAATTAAAGTGAAACTTCCAGACTTCTCCCTTTTTGCGGATTCATTATGAATTCCTCTGAAATATCATTACTGAAGCTCCAAAATGAAGATAACACCACCAGGATGGATTCAATGTCTATTTTCCCTGAAAGATTTCTGCATTCCATTTTTGACTGATTTTGTGATAAGGTAACTCTCTGGAGGGCATAGCTTCAGTTTTCAGATCATTTTTTTGCTTTCTACACTAGAACAGGAAAAGAATAAACCCTGGCTGATTGGATCGCCTTAGCGGCATATTTCTTCAGGACTTCTGCATCAAAGCAAATTAGATCATTCTGCACTGATGTGATATATAATTCCCATATCTTCTGTGCCATCAGCTCCTTGGGTTTGGTTTGAAGGGATAAGAATTAAGCTGCAGCATTTGAGTGAAATTGTTTTTCTTATTGGAATCACAAGATTTTTTTATGGGCAAGAGAAAAACTACCACAACTGGCACACAGTGTAACTCAACCTTACATATGGGGAACCTTAATTCTGTCAGCATCAATTGGACATGAAGCACATCCATTGCTTTGAGTCTTTATTTTTATGTAGCCCTACTAGCAAAAAGAAACTATTTCCTGTTTGCAATTCAGTGCACACTGGTTTTATTATCTCCTTTAACTCTTCCCCATGTTTGAATCACTGCTTATTAAATAATCTTCCAGCATTTCCTTTCTGAGTGTGTCTTGGTGCATCAGCTGAGCACAGCTAAGTTAAAAGACTGGATCTGCTGCTTGAAAATATTCATTGGTGGCAAGTAATGAAAAAGTAATGACAGCTGAAACAATAACTGTCTATAAAAGTCTGATTTCAGCTGTTGTTGAACTTGTTGATCTTTAGCGAAAAATTAAATATGAACTTTAATGGAATATCACTCTCACTGCATCTTCCATCATCGTATTATAGGTTATGATTGCTACATTTTTCTCCTTCTACTGTAAAAGATGACTCTTTGGAACAAGAAGGGCTGATTGCTCCATTAGTTCTTGATATCATTCAGCACTTAGGGCAACATTCATTTCTTTTGCACTTCGTTTGCATTCCCTAATCACTGGAAATATCCTGGAAAATCTTATACCATTTGGTGACCCAACCAGAGAATATTTTTTCGCTGAAGCCTTATTTTGTTCCCATTGCTAGAAGCACAGTCTTATTCTTTAGGCATTTATATGGAGCATAAATTATGATGAGACATGTGAATTATAGTAAATACATTTTAAACCTCTCGCATTAGATTTTCATGAGAACTATTTGTAAACAAAACAAATACGCATGAGAGAGAGAGAAAGTTTGATGGATTTCAGTTGGAAGTAACTCTGAATGTATATCAAGGTCTAACAATATATAAAATGAATTACTAGCTTCCATTTTGAATCATCACCTGATCCTGTTTACATAGAAATTTTACTCCCTGACAGGAAAAAGGATGAAAAGCTGGGGCTCACTTGACTCTATCTGCCACCAACCGTATGTGCCAAAAGGGAGACAGCTTGAGTAAATGATCTTGTCAAAACAGAAAGTATCACTAAGGAGACAACACTGAGGGACTGAGCAATTGATTCAGTTTGTTACAAGCAGAAGTGTATATTCAGCCATTACTCCATTGCCTTTTTTGTCAAGGGCTCTGATTAGTCAGCTTTTTCATATTAAAAAACTGTGAATAATTCTGTAGTTTACTGATGTTGAATGTTACTGAGCTTACGTCCATAAAGGAATTATTCTAGAATAAGACCTGCACAAAGTTAAAGAACTATAGCTGTCACTAAATAAATTTCTTAGAGGAATATTATTTTACATTAAGAGCACCCACATTATAAGCTTTCTGCAAATATTCTGAAAGACATACGTTGCGGAACACCTCCATGTATAAACCCTATTTTTCAGAAGTAGCCTCTGTTCTTACTTTCTTACTGCTCTTATGCTATGTTCTACAGACATCAAGAAGAATGCTGAATCAGTGCTTGACATAAAGATTACTTTAAAAACAACACCATTAAAAGGGGTGAGGGTGGCAGGGAGTAATGTACTTAACAGAGATGACAGTGGAAGAATAAAGTATTTAACAATGAGAATCTACAACTTCTTGGGGTACCTAAGTGGTTTTTGGATGAATATAGAATTACTTACGTGACTGAAGTATTAATAATACAGATATATTATTGTAGAGAACTCTAGGAAAAAAAAATGCCCTCTTTTTTCTTTTTTCCTGCTATAAAACTTAAGGCCTCAGCATTTTCACTGTCTCTAAAAATTGTTTTATGATGAAGATCCCCAGCAAAGCTCAAAATGAAGAGAAAGAATTCCTAATTCGGTAGCCTTAGTCAAATAAACAAAAAATATCATTTGATAACATATGTGACCCCAAGTGGCAGTTTCTTCTCAACAGATGTAGTTTAATCTTTGAGCAGCAGGTGCAAAAGTTATCTCGAGGCAGAAGCTACAAACAGAGCAATTTTACAGGAGACGTTTTACTTGGTGGGAAACGTAGGAATAATTGCGACATGCAGCTCTTTTTCCTTCTGTCTTCCAACAGCAGATCACACATGACCCAATGCTTTATCTTGAAAGATATATATATATATATTTTTCTATTCCCCTGTCACAGATTAGGTTCAGCATAATATTTGCTCCTTTAGCAACTGATGTGAAAATGGATTTTCATTCCGTTCAGGTTCTAATCACTCAAAGGAACACATTTGTTCTGAATTACCTATCTGGACGTCCAGGTGGTTGCTAATAAAGAAAATCAAATGGATTTAATGCCGCATTCGATCAGTACCCATGGTTCTGGAAATGTATTCACCATCCCAGGCTTCGCTTGGTTTTGCAAATGTGTCAGTTCGGGTTTTACCCTGCCGGATGCTGAAAATGGCATTTAAGTTGTACAGCGCTAACTTGAGCTAAGAACTTTGACGAACGGGGCCCTCATTAAGGAAACAGAAAAATGATTTTTTTTTTCCTGACCTCTGAAGCATGTAAAATAAAGACACTAATTAAAGAAAGATCTGAGCCTCAGACGTTACATAGCGAACAGTGATACAGATTTTCTTCCTGTTTGATACACCTGCAATACACAATAACATCTTTCTCCAGCGAAGTATGTAAGCACATGCTTAACGTGAAGCCATGAGAATACTCTGCTTTAAAATTAAGCAATGTGCTTAAGTGCTTTGTTGTATTTAAACCAGACTCGAATCAACCAAGATGGCTCAGGCAACCCAACCATGTTCCACAATTCACTGTTCTCCCAGAAGTCTGAAATACCATGGACCACTGCCAACCTCCTCTGCCTGCCCTGCAGGTACTGCACTACTGCACTACTAGATGAGTCCCCTCAAGAAAATGTAATTTTGGAGCTGGCTTCTTGAAACAAAACCTCTTTGCATTGGTTTGTGGACAAATAGTTCTGAACAGAAAAAAATTACTCCCATAGATATTCCTGCCCTTCTAGTAAAGTCCTGGTCCTGAACGTTGACTAAAATGGGATATTTCCATTGCAATAAAATAGCTATATTTACAAGCTGACCTTGAAGCATGTACAACCTATTCCTCTAAGATGGTATCACAGCTTCTCAGCTAGATGCCTCAGACTATACACTGCTAACGGATAATGAAAATTCTCTTTCAGCCTCAGCTGCTGATGCCGTGTAAATTTAACATAATACAAATCTCACGCTGTTTTTGGCCTTTGCTGGGTTCCCAGAATGACCCTGTTAACACCACGTAGAAAAGCAGAGCGGATGAGAGAGCAACGAATGGAAGCAACACAAGAAAAGGACCTGAGAGCAATGAGCGTCTGTGGTTTATTCACAACGGCAAACGTGGAAGGGAAAACATCCTGCATCTCAAAAGGACAACAAACTTGGCCACGCACAAGGCTGGCAGATTACAGTAGGTGCTTCTCCATCTGTTCCTCTGCTCCTTGGCAGCACAGGTTTTGAGGGAGAGTGGAGGGACTCTAGTTCCTGCTCTCACGGTGGTTCTGTCCAGGCAGCATGCTTTGACAACCTCCTGATGGAGGATAAGGCTGCAGAACTGCATATTCCTTCCGTCCATGCCCATCGCAGCTGCAGACAGTGCCACTATTCACAGCAGGACAAAGTGACTGCAAAATGCCACCAGATCAGCTTTTTCACACTGAGTATACGCTGGCGTAAATGACAACGTCAGGTACAAGAAAACAAAGAAACAAGCTTATTTCTTTCTATTGCTAGAGAAAACACTGCCTCCAGAAACACTGTAGGAATGGACTTACAGGACATTCTTACAAATAATTGAGAGACAAAATCACCTTTATCTTGCGATATGTGAGCAGACAATTGTGTCTCTGTATCTCATCCTTCCAAATGGTATTGCTTCTACAATGTATTTGTTCCAGGCTCTCTGAAGCACTGGCTAGTAACGCAAAAATCTTACAAAAATTACTAATTTTGGCCTCTACAAGATGGTAACAGAACAAAGCCCTGATCTGGTACCATTATAGCTGAATACAGAGATAAAATTACGCCCTTAAACTGGCAGTACCACAAAAGCGGTAAAAAAATTAAAATCATATAGGTCACCTTGACTGTGACAGGCAGGAGATGTTGTTTCTAACGTAAGCAATAGGACTCAACATTTCAATGCATGAAAAGAGTAAGAAGTTTTGGAGAACTATTTTTGTTCTGGAAATGACATTCCTCTGTATCAGACTGTAGCAGCGTGGGTTGACTTTTGCGATTGAAGTTATTAAAAAATGCCAGTTCTCTCAGTGAGAGCTACTGGCATCATTAACCCCCCGAGAGATAATGAAACAACAGGAGGCATTTCTTAAGATTGTTTTGAAATTTAAACATATTCCTTTTGATATATGTTTTTCTTACTGGCATGTAATGATTTCAAAAGTATTATAACTAATTGCAGATGTTTTCTTTTAAGAGCCCGTCCCGCTTGAATAATGCACATGAGATATATGAGATTCTTGGCTGGTATTCTTGCTTCTTTTGATACTTTGTTTTGTATTTGCCATTCATATGCATAAATTCACAAATGAGCCACCAATACTTGGCAGTCCTACTCAATTTTATACATATTCTTTACAAAGAGAAGAGAAATTGTACATACCCAGAGGGTTTAAAAATTCTAATGATGGCTCTGACAAGTTCAAACATAGGCTGTCTCGTATATCTCCTAAACTTAGACTATACCCTGCTATTGTAATATATGGCTACTAATCCTACAATGACATGAATAGCCTAATAAAATGTATTTAAACAAGTTTCACACTTATGACTCTGTGTTAACTAATTTTAGCATACAAACACGTAGTTAATGAATTGTATCGAAGAGCAAAATCATGTTGAAAGACACTAGGCCCCAAGATTCAATAGGTTACAGTGAGAATATTGGTAATTAAAATTAATTCTTGTTTCTGTTCAAATGGTTGTTAACACCCACAAAGCCCTGCAGTGTGGAGCTGAAGAGACCGGTGGTTGCCTCTTCTTTGGTACCACTACCTGTGTGCAGGACAGCCGGAAAATGGAAAGACCCCGGAGACCCCAGCCCCTCCAGCAGCCCTGCCTCCGGGGTAGAGCAGAAATGGTCGTGGCACAAATGAGCTAGGCTGAGTTAACTAAGTTTGGGTAAAACTCTAATGAGGACAAGGAGGTATATAGCTTTCTCACGCATTAGCAGATTCATATGTTCTGGGGGTTGGATCTTGACTTTTGTCCTTTTAAAGGTTTCAATTCAAAGCACTCGAAGATTTTGAAGGGAGAAGTGGCAGTTCTATCGGTGCAAATGGCAAAAGCAATCTTACAGCAGTTTTCCAGTCTGTTACTGTGCTATGCCCTTGTTCTCTTTGCAAAAATAAGTAACAAGAGGAAACTACACAGACAGGCTCTAATCAGTACTTGAACTTAGTACTCCTCTGACAACATTTTGTGGATAATAATAACCACTTACTATGTGTTAAATATACTTCCGTTCACTAAAAAAAATTAAAGAACTTTCGAGTTGATCAAATGTAGAACTTCCCAGTCCCAGAAAAACCTCTAACAAAGACTGGGAAGTGTGTGCTCCTGCTCAGGAGGACCTGAACAGTGCAGGTATTACATGTCAGGTCTAAGAACTGCAGTCAGCTACGTAAGGACGCCTGGAGAAGTCTCTCCTGCAGAGTGTATGGAAGTCAGGGGATGTTTTTAGATTCTTCTGCTGTGAGAATGTGGATGACTGTGTATTGAGTCATTACTATTAATTTATTTCTCAAATAGCAAATTTAAAAGAAAAGAACACATCTTATATTAAGAGTCGTTCAGCTCCAGCATGCGAGTTGAAGACTAATACAGCTCTTCAGTAAAACGTCCACAGAGTATGAAAAAGATCAAAACATGAGTCAGTTTATGGCAGCCAACAGAGACACATCTTGACAGGCAGCGGACTATGTTCATTATTCAAGTGATGGTAGGCTGGCAATGGGCATCATCTGCTCCAAGAGGAGAGTCACTGAGTCACTTTACCTTGGATGATCCCGTGGATGAGTCACTTTTGCTCCAAGAAATCAGACTCTGCAAAGTTACACTCTATTCCATATATTCATTCATTCCAATTTAGTTTTAGCCCTCTCTGTTCACCTCGATTCATGGAAGAATAATTATATTTCTATTTTTTCATCTTTGCTGTTATTGACGGTCTCACAAATGTGAGATGGAGATAGCACATTCTTTTGGCCTGAAATGAAGCACTCTTAAATGAGAATCAACAAAACAACAGCAGTGCTTTAAAATGTTATGGAATGAAACAGATTAGCCCTTACGTCTGCTCTGACAAACATTGACTCATATTGTAATTAGCCAATGTACTAACATTGAAATTATCAGTATGGTCAAGGCTCTCCTGAAATGTGGGATCCAGAATAAACAAAATCCATAGCACAGCTACCTCTGGTTCTAATAAGCCTAAATATTCCAAACACTTAAAATAATTTGTATTTTTATGACTTCTGAAACACAAAGAGTATTGTTCAATATCAGAAGTTCCAATTAAACAAGCGCTTTTAAGTTTACTGGAGACAAGCGTCTCTAGTACAAGCATTACCGAGATCATTATATGAAGAAAGCTGGGTGTGCTGACATAAAGGGAAACATAATTGGCTCTGAAGGAATTACAAATTTACAGTTGTAATAAGGAATGAAAATGCAAATGGTCAAGCAAAAAGAAAAACAAACTGGACTGATTTTCAGAAGAGGTATTAGGGATGAAAAAAATCTTTTGTTCTGTAAACAGAGATCATTTGGCATGAAAATAATACAGTGATAAAAATCTTTGAATCTAAATTTCTGGCTCATACTTCAAATCAGATTTCATTTGAAAGATTCATTTTATTTTTTATTTTTGGGTGGTTGTGGTATGTATTTGAAAAGTTTTGACCACAAACGCTGCAAAAAGCTGTGCAGTGTTTAGCAACCAGAAGGGAGATTTCTTTTAGCATTTTTGTGTTTGGGTTTTTTTTTTCTTTTAATTAAAAGACTCTTATATTTTTTTCTTCAAGATATGATGTTTCCTGAAATTTAATCTTATGACAAGGGTGCTATTGGAGCTCTGTTCTTTTAGAGAGGCAATTTCAGCCCATTTGACAGTTGCTTCAGTCCATTACTTAACCAGATGCACTGTTTTCAGCACCGTTTTCCTGATCTTTCTCTTTTTAAACCTGATGGAATCAGACACCCGAACACTTTGCTTTGTTTTAATTTGCTTTACAGAAGCAGATTACCTGGCTTAGGAAGGAAAGGCCAGGCAGTTCACAACTGCAGATATTATTTATTCTTTTTGGTAAGTATGTAGAAATCTCTCCTAAATGAGACCAACAGTATCTTCTATTGGCCAGAAATGAAACAGTCTTGAGAATCAGCACAGTAGCACCAACTGCTTTTGGCAAGATGCTTACTTAACTTGCATGTGAACAAATTTTCAGCTTTAGGAAGAAAGAAAAACTTAACTAAGACTCTGGCTTATGAGGTGAAAGGCAGCTGATGATTTATTTAGTTCCAAATGTGCCCTACTTTGGAAATTGCTGTCATTTGTTATGGAATGTTATCTAACTTCAAAAATAAGGAGAACAGAAAATGAGGGGGGAAAAAACCCCACCCTTAAGAGAGCATTGTTACGATTAAGATTCCAAAGCCAAGTTTTTAGTTCTACAGTTAACTCATCTTCATCTCTTGGAACATAATATTTTATACAGTGCTATGCAGTGATAGCCTTAATGCCTTGAAACATTTACATATATGTCTGTTCTAGTGTAGGATATGCTGCTTTTCCAATTTATTTGCTTTAAGTTAAAGAAAGATTGCCATACCATTCCTTTTTGTTTCTTTCATATTTAAATCTAGATCACTTCTTTGACACCATCTGTGGTTTGTTAATATAATCAGCCAATAAATTTGTAAAGACTTTCTTTCCAGGCACCTTTTTAAAAATTCAAAGTTCAGATATACAAAGTCAGTCTCGTATCTAAGTGATAAACCACAACTGTAAGGTTCTCTAGCTCAAACATCTGCTCGCAGTGGTGAGCAGCTTTTGACTTAGAGCAGCAATTTTTCTTTTATTTTCCCAAAACCAGCTGTAAAGAATGATAACCAGCTTTAAACTTGTCATCTTAAAGGATTCCCTCTAAGCTGAGTAAAGCTGTGTGGTATAGCTCTTTCCACACTGACAGATGAAGACGCAGCACATTCCCGATGTCGTCTGCCGATCAGTGGGCTCACAACTCCCATGTGAAGTGAAAGGGCAAATTGGTGAGGGTTCAAATTCTAGTGCTGTGAAGGCATCTCTAAACTAACTCCAAATGCTCTTCTCTCATCTTCAGCATTTGGGGAATACATTTGCAAGTGTAAAGCAAGATAAATCCTTTCAGGTTCCAGCATTTAATTAAGCTTTCAGCTATCTTTGTGAATGAACCAAGAGCATCTAATATGCGTGTCTACGGGGAACAGATCAGGAGTACCACTCCATCTGTGAAGTTGTTTGCTATCAGCTGGAAAAAATCTCTTCTCAATTAGCCTCTCTCTGTGTCTAACCTCCTCTGCAATATTGCATCTACTATAGCTGAATCCCAATTGTAATAAATGTACTTGAACAAAAAAATACTTTGACTTCCTCCATGATGGCCTGTGTTTCTGGTAGTGATAGGAAATCAGGTTTAAGCAGTGGCAGGGTAAGCTGGCTGAGGTATAGAAACCAGCATGGGAAGGATGATGTTAAATGATTTCAAAATAATTTAAAAAGTGTTCAAGGTTGTATAGCAGACCAGAGCAGAATTGTTCTGTAATTGTTCTGATTTTTTTTTCTCTCATACTCTCTCCTATTATAAGTAAATGTATGTAGGATTCCCAAAGTGGGAAATAGCTTGGTTTAGTGTCTAATTGGAAACAGAAAGGATTTAAAAAGTTAAATCCCAACTTGAGTGGATCTGCTTACAGGGACCACTGGCAATGCTTTACTTCACAACAGCAATGAACATAAAGACCTTACCTATCATAGAGAATTTTCTATCGTCTGGTTGGTCTAACACGTTTATCCAATAGAATGCATCATGGTAACCATGTGGACAGAGCATTTTTGGAACAGATGATCTTTCACCGCCCCATAACCACCTGATCCCCATTTAGTACCAAAGTAATGAATGTAAATAAAGACCAAGTTAGAACGGTCTTTTCCCGCAGTATGTGAGAAGTGATAATGTGACACTGACATCTCAGAAACAAATTGTTCCTGGGAACTGTAAGATGCTCAAAAGTCACGGTCACCAAAATGATTTAGAATAGCGCTAACATTCACATGGCAAAATATGAATCAATGTGCCAAATGACAAACATTTGTACTTCAACTTTTTATGTCTCAGTACTTCGAAGAGGAGCTACACAGTTTTTCTGTGTGTGGTATAATATAATCACAATTCAGACATCATAAACAATTTTCAGCTGTCACAACCAAGTCAAGACTGAGTCTATCTTAATCTGTATTGTTCCAGCTGGCTTCCCTGAATATCCAACACAAGCATTCAAGCACAATGAAGTAAAGAATTTCCCTCTCTAAAGGTAACCTTTAAATGAAGTATTCCCGAATCAAAGGAGCGAATGGCCTATTTGAAAATCAGTCAACATTGGGCCAGCCCTCCTTCCAAGTGCTTCCCCTCACTGCAGTTCCTCTACCCATACCGATGTTCCCCATTTCTCCTCAGAACACCCGCCTCGCTCCTGACTACTCCCATCTTCCTTACTCCACCCCGACATCATACCCCACCGCAATGCCACTAATCCAACACCATGCTGCCCACCTCCTCCTTACCTCGTCCCTCATTTTGCTGTACAGTGCCAACCTACCACCGAGCTGCTCTGGGGAACGAGACCGGTACATATTAAGCTCTCTCTCCAACACAGCTGCCAGACAATTAACAGCATGAATATCTTCCAGAATAGCTGCTTGTACGCTGTGGCTGGGTGGCAGGCCGTGGCAGGGACACACAATTTCTCTCTACCGAGTAAAGAGCACATGCTTTCCATCAGCTGCTGTGCAAGGCTGCCTGCAAGCTGCGTGTAATAAATGCCTATTCTAAAGAAATTTTCTTTTTAGTTCAAGTCTTTTTTTCAATACACGTAAAGGGATCAAAAAGCATTTCTTTAGGAGTTTTGCTGTACACACATTAACTGAGAAGGATTAAGGGTATTTAACATTCTTGTATTTTAATAGGAACCTTAAGGAAGATGTAACACGTGAAAGTATTTCCCCAATTCTCCTGCTGCTCCGTATCATCTACCCATGCATAGACAGGTCATGGGTTAGGCCCAGGAAAGTAATGAGATTGACATGAACAGTAATGAGGTACGCAAAAAAAAAAATTCTCTAGAAGGTGCCCTTTGGCTTCTAAGACCTCTGAAAGCACTCATATCACATTTTCAAGCAGCTTTCTGCAAACCACGACTGATGGCAGCATGCCTTTATTTACCAAGAAAATTGATTTTCAAATCACCACTTTTGGCTTCCATCATACATTTTTCAGAGTGTGCTCAGCTATGGCGGAAGCCACTGCACGCGTACGAGAGGGCCTGGAACTGAAGCTGCAGCCCCTCTCGCACCCGGATATGCCGTGGGTTTGTAATGGCCACCGCACAAAAAGCGCCGTATCTGGTGCCCCACGCAGGGCACCGACAGGCGCTGAGAGCGCTGGGGAACCCTTTTGATGTGGACAGCACCTAGGCTGGGGTTGGAGGAGTTGCC
>NW_009225034.1:0-50603 GCF_000690835.1 Fulmarus glacialis
GACAGGGCCCGTGCCCCCCCCGGGTGAAGCAGCCAAGTCATTGATCGGTTTTCCTGCGAAGTTCGAGGTGGAAGGTGAAATACCCCGGGGTGGCAGGGAGCGGGCCCGGTTTGGGGGAAAAACCCAAGCTTTTTTGGCACTTTACAAGGGCTCTCTCTTCCTGGGCTTATCCCTGTCCAAAACCCTGGTGCAGATTGTGCATTGCATCTTCTAGACAGGCTTGCACGGTTGATGCAATGTATAGATTTTCTTGGTAGAGGATATAGGTCCTGCAATAGCACGACATGTGGCTTGTTATTATTGTTGTACTCCCGAAAGGGTTAAATCCATCGTGTTGTTCCAGGTGAATTTAATCTTTCATCACCGAATTTCCTTTTAAGGCAGCTTGAGAGAATAAAAGTCTCCCCACGCTTGTCTTTTGCTTTATCCCCTGAACAGCAAACTTTGTATGTGCTTTATGGCAGAGGCTTGTTGCTGCAGATGACACGTGAGTCTGGAGGAAAGTTTGGTTTGTAGGTCGCTGTGTAGGAAAGTGAAGTTTGCTAGTGAAGTTTTTACTACTCTCCAGTGTGCTCAACTTCCTCATTTTCCTGTCTGTGTAAATCAAATTCTGAACTGATTTATGGGGGGGATCACAAAACATATTCCTTTTTTATTATTAAAACATGAGAGGCATGATCAGGAGAACGAAGTCTTTGTCGCGTAAAAAAAAAAAAAAAAAAAAAATCCTGGGCTTGTCTGATTCTCTTTCCTGTCCTGTGGTACTAAAATAAATGCCTGAGGGTGCTGAGCGTATGGTCCTTTGGTGTTGGCAGTCAACACGCTTCGGGTGTTTGCTGAGGCTATGGTTTGTGCCCCTTTGAGAGAGAGGGCACCATTTGCAAAATTGATATTTGGGTTTTGAGTTGTACCTGAGCTTTCGGGTGCGCTGGGCGGTTTTGGGCCCTCGTCTTGCTCTGGGCAACCTGAAGGCACGTCCGCATGAGGCTCATGCTGGATTTGGGACCTTCCTTTGGACTCATGTATGTTAACCGTCTTCTCAGAATACGTTTCAAATGAGGATTGATCCCACAAACACTTTTGTGTGTCCTTGAATTTAAGTAAGTGGGTACATGTTTGTGGATGAGTGTATGAAGGGGTTTTTCCCCTTAGCCATAGCAAAAAAGGGCCGCGCTGCTGCGGTGGTGGTGCTTAGGGTGCAGGTGGTGCCCTGTAAATGACTGTAGCAAACTTTCTGTGGTTTCTTGTAGTGATTTTTTTTTTTTCTTTGCTTTTGGTTAAGATCTAATGGAATAGCAACGTATCGTATGATTTACCTATGATCACCTGAGCCTGTACACTGTCACTGTCTTAAGTTTTCTTAGAGGAGGGGGGATTTGTCTCCATGAGAACAGGGTTCATGTGGTACTGTGTCTTGGGAACTTAGTGGCATGCCTCCCAAACTGTTATTGAGAACACCTGGAAAATACTTAGTTCTCACTCCACGAGGAAAGGGGAAGGAAATGTAATTTAAATGTATGAAAGCAGTTGGGGTTTGGCTTTTGGGCTTTTTAATTTTTTTTTAAGACTGTGCAAGAGTTTATGATTTCTGTTCATTTAAATGTGCACAGCCATACTGCGTGTGCGTAGCATAAAGAATGCAATATTACAGGAGATTCTGTTGCTTAAGCTTTTTTTTCCCTTCAAACAGGTAGTTATGACTTTTTTCCCTGTGAGGTTTTTTTTTTATATGAATACTTCTTTCAGTTTTACTCAATATATAGTAATTATTGATGTTTGTGTAATGCTTTGAAGTTGTAAGGCATGGTATAAGTGCTAAGTACCCAACAGCAGTACTTCATAGTCATTTTCCCATCATGAAAGAGTTTGATGCTAAAAAGTGCTACAGCCCTAAGCATAAAGAGGCTCTGGATGGATTAGGGGAAATGGTCAAAATTGCTTATAATGTTGTTTTCAGGTAATATTTTTTAGTTAGGAAGAACAGATCTGAATAATGTGAAGCAAACCGAGTTATTTTACCTAATTTGATTTTGGTTCTGGAATTTAATTTAACATGGACTTCACATTTGAGTCAGAATGTGTTTGCTGTTATAAATTTTGTAGTGGCAGTGAAGACCCACATCCTACAAGGATGTAATCGTGCAGAAGTCAGGAAGTCCTGTAAAGAAACACACACAACTTTGTGAACATCAGCGGTCTAGTTTGGTTGAATAAGCTCTGCAGATGTCTGTGAAGTCGCTTGCAGAAGTTAAGTGTGTTTTGTATTAGCGTGCGCAATAGGATGTGAATCTTCCATGACACTGATACTTTTTTGGTATCACAGTGCTGTTAAGCGTTTTGGGGAAAGCTGAGGCAGTGGCAGGCGTGACACCTTTCCTTCAGTAATCCTGTTCCTCTGCTCATTTGTAGCCCTAAGATAGAGCCACCCCCCCAGTTTTTGCTTTCTTTGCCTGTCTCTTCCGTCCCGCCCTGGACCCACAGCCGTTCAGGATCGTGGTGCCCGTGTGAGTTCTGACACCTTGCTGGAGAGGATGCTACTGGCAAGCGGAGAAGAGATGGACACAAACCTGCCGCCAGCTCTTCCCCTTCTGAACCGGGACAGGGAGGTCGTAGAGTGGTCCAGTGTCCACTTCGGAGAGGAGGGCAAGGACTGTGTGTACTGCAGGACTGTGTTGTGCCAATACTGCAATACTGTTATACTGAAATGTACCATGCTGAAGTACAACTAATTTTTAATCTAATTCATGTTGTTTGTATGGAGGATTGTGATACTGTTATGTGTGCTGACCATCCTTTGTGTGTGTGTGTGTTTGCACATGCATGTACACACAGGGTATAGGGTGTAATAATGACTATATATTTAAAGCCCTAAACATCAGCTCATGCAAGTAGCTGCAGGTTGGGAGAGAAGTGAAAGTGTGTATGCACGATCTGTAATTATGCGTGTTTGGCTCCTACAAAAAGTGACTGCTGTGAGAATATACTCATCGCATGCTCATTTTTAAATATGAATTTAAGTGTTTGCGTTAAGTGAAGAAGTGTCAGAAGTTTCCCATTAGGAACTACGATTGACAGCTCTCTTCAATGTTTTTGAGTTGCGTTGCAGCATTAATGTAATACCTTCAAATGAACAGATGACAAAGAAACAGTTCCTATGTTCCTGCTATTGATTTAGCTACCCCTGTCCCAAATACATGCAGCTTTCTAAGCACTGCAGTATGGAGTTAGATGGTCTTAATTTCTGTAAAGTAGCTTAATGAGAAGAGTGACTTTACTAGAAAAAGGTTCATCCAGTGATCCCAAGCGGAGTAGATGGAGACCGCTTTATTCATCTCATAATTGTTTGCCTCCGAGATAAAGTATGACAATGAAATGAGGAATAAGAAATATCTTTTCAGATGAAACTGTAGCAGAATATATTGGCTTTCTTTTAATTTCACAAAATTGAATTGGCTAACTTGAGGTAAAAAGTAGTGAAGACGAGGCAGCATAGTTGTCACTTCATGAGAGTTGATAGGTTGAGTGAAAAAGTACGGAAGTCTGGTCTAGAAATCACTTTGCCAGTTTGTGTGAAAACTGTGAACTTCTCGTTAGGGTTCTGCCTTGTATCTAATGCAAGATGAGAAGGCCCTTTTCTTCCTTCTTGTAATGAAAACAAAGCTGAAATTGTTTATACAAAATGCCCTGGAGTCTTAATGGCTGCATTTGAGCTGGAAGTTGAGTTTTCCTTTGGTCCTGAAGGATCTATAGAACCGTGACTCAGCTTACCCTCTGAAACACTGATTTTTAATACTTCACCACATGGTTTTTGACATCCTTTAGACTCTCCTTTTTATATCACTAAGGAGCCTTAAAAAAAAAAATCTTCCTTGATAAGAAATAGGTGGTCATTCCAAGCCAGAGAATGTGTAACTGCAGGGGAAAATGCACACGCCGGTTGGGTGTGTAGGATCTAGCTGGCTTGGCTAGCCAAGGAGTGGAATTGCAGGTGTTGCAGCTTACCCCTGCTCGCTTGCTTTCTTGGATGGGCTGATTGCTAGAAAGACTTTTGAGAATATTTTCTTACCTGTAGAAATAATAGTAAAAAGGCTTGGTGAATTGGTGTAGCTGTCTGAAAAACCTACGGAAAGAACTTCCAAAGTGATGAGAAGGAGTTTTACAGAATTGTCTCAGCCAATGTACGCGGCATCTTTCAGAGAGTCCCCTCTTGGTCTTTGAATGTAAGCATACATGGCGTAATTCAGTGCTACGTAGAGATATTAAGGTTCTTCTAAACAAGTTGGCTTGAGTACCAGAAGCAACATACCTCGCTATGCTATCAGACTAATAGGTCCTTGTTTCAGGATGAGTAATGCAAGCAGACTGGGTGTCAACCTGGTCGCACTTGAGCTGGTTGGGTGCCCGCATGTGGCCCTTCGTGGTGCTGTGTGTGCCCTGTGCAGCTCCGAGGGCTGCACAGCACGGTCTGGTGGGAGTGGATAGCAGGCCCCAGGGTTTGTGCTGTAGTTCTGCTTGGTGCAAACATGGCTCTTCTTAAGAGTATAAACTGGCATCTGTAAAGTCAGATATTAATAGCCATATTTTCAAAGATGCTGAGTCCCCACAGTTGCATGTGAAGTTGGCAGTCTCCGTATGTGCTTAGCATTTCTAAAAATTAAGTCTTGCGCGTGGTTTGCTGGCTTCTGCAAACTCCTGTGAGGGTGTAGTTTCTTGTTTCTTTCTGGGAGCAGTATTAGTAAAACGCTATGTTGTGTACTCTGACTTGTGTTTATTGTTGTAATTCTTAAGTCTCCATGTTACAGAGGAGCAATCTTGTATTAGTAATGTCTAGCAGTAAAAAATCAGAATCATCCCAAGAAAAAACAGTTGGGTTTTTTTTTTTTCCTTTAATGATCTGAGATGATTCAGTTCAATCTCTGTTCAATGTAAGCCTGTATTACGGAGACACTTTCTACAACATGTGCCATATGCAGACATACTGAGTGTTATTTCAGATCGCTGGAGGTGCGTTACTAGAAATTTTAGCTGGTGTGGTGTGAGTAGTAGGCCTTCCCTTCCCCCTCAGCAGGGCAATAGTTTTGCCAACCTGGCAAGGCAGGCAAGCAGCTGTCTCTGCAGCTAATGCTAGTGCTCCTTTTAACCCTTGGTGGGTTTGGGGAATGATTCAGTCGCTTCCCCAGCTGCATGCAGAGCTCCCACTGACATCAGGTTGATTTTTATGAATTAGGACTGTGAAAGTGACTCTGGAAACTTTCCTGTTCTGTACGCAGCTACGTGCCTGCTGGCAGCAACTATAGAGCATACAGAAAAGATCTCTGTACAGCCTATTCGTGGAGCATTTTTCCAAGGTTATGAGTTAAGGGTCAAATATTTACTATTCATGAAAATGTAGTGCTAAATACACAGTGCCAAACCCACAGAAATTGTCAAGGTTTAGAGCCCTAAATATAACCTGTCCTAAGAGTTGCATTCATTTGACACTAGGAGTGTGAAAAGTTCGGGCTCTTCACATGGGTGACCTATCGCAGGCAAACCCCGAGCTAGGAATTGGTCTGATTGCGAGCACACACGAGGTGAAGTTCAGTGCCCTGATGGTTCCCTAAAAGCACCAGGCAAAGAAGAGACAGTTCGGTTTCCTGGACGGAGTTGTCCAGGCTGGCCAAGGAGAGGAATAACAAGTTTTATAGCTCTCTTGTGTTTTTTTGGACAAGCTGATTGATGCTCAAGTGTCAGCATGACTTCTGAAAATACATTTTTGCCTTGTAAAAATAGCAATAAAAAGATTTAATTATTTTTCATTTATCATTGATATTGGTCTAACTTACAGTCCTTTTGGAACAAATGAGAATTTTTGCTATTAGTGTCAGCAGTTGGGAGAGTGTTAAGTGTGGCTGAAAATTTTACCTTAAGATACCAACTGATCTTACAGAGATGAGTCTGTCTGACCCTCCCCCCAATTCCAGGTCTGTTTAGCTCACAGAAATGATGAGAACTTTTCCTCTTTTAGGTTAAGTCTAAATTTGTGGGAAAAAATAGTTTTGACATTGCATAGACCTATGGGGGAAATAATAAGAGATCTGGGTCAAAAAAGTAGGACGTGCAAGATTTAGAAGCTATTGAAGTGTATTTATTTGTCCTATATTAGGTTAAAGGAAGTATTGGTGCTTTCAGTTTGGCAATATGTCCTTCAGTCTGCGGTGTTCTGTAAAGGGAAGACAACTGTTAAACAATGAATCACAGCTAATTTTTGTGTGGATGTCAACATTCTTCTCTAGTGCAGAAATTTTTGCTTGGATATTAACACAAACATGCATTCCTAAATACAGACTCTTAGCGATAAATTTTAATTAGGAAATGCTTTGTAAGAATATGGATTTTTGCCATGATGATATTTGTGAATCTGTAACATATTTACTTTGGGATTATGTTTGTTCAAATTTAATACTTTTTAATGTACTTTTAAAGCAAAGTTAGCACAGATGTGGATGGAGTAAAATGAGGAACAATGTTGTCGAACCATCTATTAATATTGACGTCAAATAAATTGTGCTAGAAACATATCTTGTGTAGCAATGGGTTAGCTGTTTCCCGTAGCTAATGAAACAGGTCTGGGTTTTAGAGAAGCGGGGTCCGTACTCTCTGTATAACATGAATGTTTTGCTGATGCAGACATGGTACCTGATTTTTCACTTAGTGAAATTTAGTTGTGCATTTGAAATAATCTGGTGTGTCTTGTTTAGACAGTAAATTTCTAGCACTCTGTAAGACAAAAAAAGTCAGCAATATGAAACTTCAGTATGTTGAATTGTGATAAAACTTAAACAAGAATACAATGAAACAGCCTAGTAAGCAGTTCTGGTGAGCTTAATCTGATAGCAGGAACGGATATCTAAATGTAGCTGATTAATAGAAACCAACTTTTTTTTTGACAGCTTTCACCATTATAGTAAATATTTGTCACAATTGTTTGAGTTGTAAGAAAAATGCTTTGTATTTCTGTGACTGTCTTCCAGGGCAGATTCTGAAGGGCTGTTGGTTACATTAGAAATATCAATGTGTTTATCTTACTGTTGGCAAAGACCGTCTTAGTTGGTTCCTCTACTGTCTACACAAGCAAGGTTATTTTGATATAGATTATTTATTTCTAGTTCATCAAGGCCCTTTGTAAGATTCTTTCTTACAGTACATATAGTACACACTAAATACATTAGAAATTAAGTTCTAAGAGTCTGCTCCATTAAAAACAAACAAAAAGTCTCCTTGACCATTCGGTCATCCTGTTGAGGTGCCTGGGCACCGCAGCCCTCCCAGATATATTACTTTCTGGTAAAAGAGATGGGCATTGCTTTTTTCCTAAAAATGAACCCTCTGCTCTCTGTGTGGTTCTGTGGGCTGCTTGTGGAAGCATCAAACTGAATATTCCCGTTAGTCTCCTCTCATCGTTCCCCTGCCTGGGTCCCGTGTTAGGGAGAGACCGGTTGCTTGTATGTACTGGACTTTTAAAAATCCCGTGTGTATTGACAGAAATGCTAATAAGAATTTTAAAAATTTTGTGAAGGGTAAAGGGATGGAAACTTTCAGAGGTTTTGAGGGGAAACACTTTTGACGTGTTTTGACTCGCTCTTTGACGCTATGGATGACTTCGTATGAGATACTCGGAGGGTATGTGAAATGCAGAGTGTCAGACTCCGGCTAAGAATATGTCCATTACGTAGGCTGAGATTCTCCATTGTTTTAAATTGCCGAGACTGCCAGCACCAAGGCTCATGTATGTTGGACATAGCTAAGGAGCTCCAGAAAGCTGCATTGGTGGTGTTAGAATATGTAAAATCTGTTTTGCGTGCTTTATATGCCTCGCACTTTCCCAGCTGTGGTTTGTAACTACCCGCTTGCGGAACCGAGCTTTTTCAAGGTGAAAAGAAAGAAATGCACTGTTTTTAAAAACGCATGTTCAGAGATCAGATTAGTCAGATTTCATTTGCATTAACGTTGCTGTAAACAGTGAAAGTTTGGAACTGTAATGTACTTCCATGTGCCTATTGCTGCCTACTTTTATTTGTTAGTCTGGTGCGGTTGGGCCTACTGCTGTTCTGTGTGATTAAAATAACCCCCCATGCCCGCCTCTGTGTAATTAAACACAAGTGATGCAAGATTGTACTGCTTTTTTCTTTCTAAAATTAACCCCTTCCAATGGTCAGTATGGTTGTGCCCTCTGCTCTGCTTGGCACTGCATCCTTGTCCGCGCTGTAGTGTGGTTGTGGCAAATTATGTAATGTAGTGGGGTGTTTTGTCTCAGTCCTGACAATTTGCATCATTTTATAATTATCCCTTCCTAAGGCTTTATTTGACTTTCTAATCTCCCCCCACCCGTTTTTTTCCCCTCCGGGCTTTCTCTCTTCTTTTTGTCATTTTGGACTTTCTTTTGCATTCTCCCTATCTGTTCTTTTGTCAGTTCTTTAAACCAAATGGGTGCCTTTTTGTTTCTGTTCTCTGGGTTTTCTCTACTTTCTTCCTCTTTCTCCTAACTTCAGATGAGTTTACATATAGGACTTGATCCTAGATCAAGATAGCCTTCTTGAACCAGAGGGGTTAGACGGGTTTGGATGGTGCAGCCCCAGTCCCTGGTGGAGCGAAACCTGCGGGACTGCTGGGGAAGTCTCATTTTGCAGGCTGCGCCGCTGGCAGCGGGGCACCGAGCAGAGGTGAGTGAGGGGCCTGCCTGCGGGCAGAGGGGTAGCTGGGATAGGCACGCAGGGCAGGAAACGGAGTGGACAAATTTTGGCAGTGCCTGCATTTGATAAAAATATCTTGGCTTTAGGCGCAAAACATTGATTGATGAAGTCAGAAGGAGGCTTTGGGGGGAGTTGGCATGAGTGTTTAGTACAAATGCAAAAAGCTGAGGAAGTTTGAGTGAAAACCTTAGCGCACTGTGAGGTTAGCTTTGGGCTTTTTAAAGCAAGGGATTTTATGCAATAAATTTTTATTGACACTGTGACTTAAAATTAGCAAAAACAAAGTCAGTCATCGTGAAATCAGTGGCAGCCTTATCTTATTGTTTTTATTGTGGGTAGTGTTGACAAGTCACATGCCCCATTGTTCTGGGTGAACAAACACCGCTTTGAGACCGCGAGCTGGTACGTGCGCACAGGCGCCTTTGTCCTGGCTGCACAGATGAGTGTGCGGAATTGCGACTTCGGGGTTGAAAGATCGTCTTTAAAGAGTTCACATCTAGAAACTGTGTAATATAAGAAATACTCTGTTGCTTGATATTTAAACACCATTTTTATTTGGTGTCTTGTTGTCCAGAACTTAAGAAAATAAACAGTCGAGAATAATGCATCATAAACTCTTGTACCTTGTTGCGCAGTGGATAGCAGGCTTGTATTCTGTCTCTGAAGGAGATGTGCTTGGGACAGAGAGAATGCAAGATGTGCTTTTTGAGAAAGTCAGTAAAAGATTTTTGCTTGAAAGTCTTTCAAATATAAGGCCTTTACCGCAAAACTGTTGACGCTTGAGGTGATGATAGTGAACCTCATCTCTACTGAAGTCAGTTTTGTGGACCACCTCTAAATTATTCTTGCTGCTTATAAATTCCTATAGTCAGGATATGTGTAGTATAACTAAGATGGATGCGACAGAGACTGGCTGCAGGAGGCTGTGGATGTAGTCATCCAGCCATATCTGGGGGAGAATCTCATTGAAGTTGCTGTGAGTATTGGCCAAGGAAGAACAGAAAGATTAGTCTTCCCCGCCTACAGTGATTTTATTATGTTGTTGGTTTTAGTACATCTTAATAATGCCAATGTAGCTCATTGTCTGGTTCAGTATTTTTAATTCGTAGAATGCGTTTTTCTCTTTTGTCAGCTCATAGTTTTGCTTTTTCCTCTTCAGAAACTGGTGCTTGCAGTGTATTTTATACCAGTACAAGAGCATGCACCAAAATGGTCTTGAATTGTCAGAGCTCCATAGTGGGTATTACCAGGATGCTTTAATATGAAATGGCACTAAAGCTGGTAGAATTGTCAAGCTGGTAGAAATTGTCATAGCTCTCTTGACTCTGTGTCGACAATATCAGCTGTGTGTGTGTCTGTCTGCCCTCTGATATTAGATGACTTCCCCAGTTTTGGTGGCTTACAGGCACAATCTGTAAAATACTGCTTTAACTTCAATACAGAATGAATGGCAAGCTTTTGGCATCCTAATGTGGGTACTATACAGTAATGGAATATATCCTGTGGGTTACTGTTCAAGGTTTTCAGACTGTTTTTTTGAGTACGGCTGCACTTTGTCTACACAGACCCTTCACAGGGACTGCTTGAATAGAGGGAACTACGGAATTACTTTTTGGTTATAAATTTTCTCTCTAAATTTTCATAGTCTTGTCTAGATCTGTGGTGAATCCCCAGAGACACATCTCTGCTCCCCACACCCACAATTTTGCTTTTCTGGGTTGACCTAATATATCTGTATGTAACAGATAACTGTATTTACTTTATTTTTAGTTTACATCACTGAAGATTTTCTGTCCACATAATGATTAGGACAGAAAGCTGGTGTCAGGATTATCTGCTGTTTCTGCCACTGTGTGACCTTAGCAAATGGATTAACAAATTTACTCATGCGCCAGTGATTTAATACTTCACAGCAGTTTTTTCAGACCAGTTCAGTACCCTGAGATCTTCTGGTGAAAGGCTGCGTAGCAGTGTAAAGGGGCTTTTGTTTTATTTTTCAGGCCCTCCTTACTTGGAGTTTTTAGTTTAGGCAAGTGCTTCTTTTGTGTTTGTAGGTTTTGTGCTTGTCTTCTAGTTTTTCTTTTATGTTGGACAAAACATGGTCCTTCACATTGGAAATATTTGCTGATAGTGCCCATACATGATGAATAATCATGTTGAAATCAGGCTACAGGGTTTGTAAAGCTAGGCATGTTTGTGTCCTTAGTAACGTGGATATGCAACCTTATATGAAGTTTTAAGATTCCTGCACTTTTTCCAGACCCTGGCAGCTCTTCAGGGGAGGGGAAAAGGCTGAACTTTTTTGGTGTAGCCGCTTCAGGAATGGGTTTCAGAGCTAAGCAAGCAGCTGCTTGTCCCAGCGGCAGAGGTGGGAGTGGGGGTGGTGGGACCCCTAAGCTGATGGGGGACACAGAACAAAAGCTACAGGTGGAGCTCTGTGAACTGTCTGGAAAGAAGGTTTCTATCTTCTGCCATGGTTTATTGACTCCTCCCCTGTGCCGATACAGTGATTTATTGGTCCTACAAACATCATCTCTGGAAGGATTGCATTAAAACCTACTGCTATTTTGAGGGGCTATTAAAATCCAAGTGGTTTTGCTGAACCAGTTTACAGCATGACTCCACAAACGCCTGCGTTGTTACCATGAAGGTGGTGGTAAACTATAGCTTATCCATAGGAATGAACCTATCTACAATAGGTAAGGATGGGCCATGAACTTCCTAGCTTTGCTACCAGACAAAATCTTTGCAGACTGCAGTGGGCCAGCTAATAACTAAACCAGTCTGACACCAACCTTTCTGTGTGTAGTGATCTCATTACTCATACTGTCTTGAATGCTTGGATTTGTCCATGTATAAAGTAGACATAAGTGGTGACATGATCTTTGTCATGTGCTTACAATTTCATTTGGGCACGTCTTCCTTAATAACTTCCTAAATTAGTCTTGTTTATAAATTTATAGTTAAGCAAATTTACAAGCTTGTATGAAAATCTTTTTTTTATGCCCTTTACTAAGAACCAGGGGTATTTTCCTTGTCAGAGCTGTGTGCCCCAGGCAGATAGAGCATTGCAGGTCTTGTCGTGAGAAACGCTTACGCAAAATGTGCAGTCCTAACACAGGATGTTGCTTTCTGGTGAGAGTTTTCCCCAGTGGTGTAGGTGTCTCCTAAAGCACATTGCAGTCCTGGCGAGCACAGTTGTGCTTGCAATACTGATGAGCACACGCTTTCTGTGACGTTGTCTTGTTTTCATATGTTGTTTGGATATTTTTCATCTGCTGGAAAATGAAATTTTAGGGAGTGTTTTAATTGTGGGAAATCTTCAGTTTGGGAATAGTACTTAAAGTTGTATACATCTGGGTTTTGCTATTGTAAATCATGCTTTTATATTGTGACTTTTCTTATTTTCACCATACTCTACACTGAGAAGTATCCTCTGGTTAATTTAAAAAGAAAATCCTGCTACACTTTAATAAATCCCTTAAACTTTACAAGAATGTGTTTATACTCTCTAGGTAGCATGGCTTGAAGTTAAAAGAGTGAATTTACAGTGTGTTCGCTTTTTTTTTTGGAATGACTCCAGAAAGAAAGTGTCTCATTCCTGTTTAGTGTAATACATATCTATATATCAGCAGATATAGCTGTTGGTGTAGTCAAGCTGTAATTGTTTAAAAAAAAAAAAAAAAAAAAAATCACTTTTAAGTGTGATCCTTGGGTATTTTTAGAAGAGCTGTGTGAAGCCCTTTCTTAGTTGAACCATTTTCTTGTATTCTGAGGCAGTCTACATGTTCTTCATAAGAAATATATTATGGTTCCATTGAAGTCAATTCAGGTTCTCTGGAAATGATCCAACCTTCAGGAAAGAAAAATATTAGTGCGAGTGTGGAGGGAAAGGGTTTCCCTTTATTTCGGAATTTGCTTGTCATGTTTAGCAAGTAAGCCATTTTCAGATGCATTAAGGCTCTGTGAAGCTAATTTTTGGGGCTGACAGTTTTCTAGTCTTGGGTTAAGCAACAAGATTTAAATTTAATATTTCCAATTTTTTTTTGTTTTAAATAGCTAGGGATATGTATATTTGTTCAGTTATAACTTGAGTGCCATGCATGTTTCAGGAGAACAGAAAAATGAACCCTTTAAAATGATGGCGATGACGGGGTAGCGTTTTTTAGCCAGTCATTTGTTTCAGTGTCTGAAATGCTTTGTTGCCAGTTTAAATGTTGAAATTTTCGGAAGTGGCCTTTGCTTGGAAGTCTTAAATATTTGCAATGTGTTGTTTATTTGGTTTATGAAGCTGTTTGAATGCTGTTTTTTATTTTAGCTATGAGTTTTGGCAAAACACATTCTAGCATATGTAATCAGTCATAAACAAGCTAGAGACCACTAATGTTTTAGTCCTGCAGCTATATCAAAGCATATAAGGTTAAAATTGAAAGTGTCTGAACGTCTGTCTGTGCGCGTGCATCTTGGACCTGTGCTCCACTGAGACCTTCAAGACACTCATGTAAAAATTCTGTGCCTTCTATCGTTAAAGCAGTGACTATCTAAAGTTATTACGACTTTAAGCTTTTAATTGACGGGGGGTTTGCAGGTTTCTAGGCTTGGTTTATGGCTGAAGACCAGCGCTGCACATACAAACGTGACTGAGTTGGCTGCCTGTTCTCCAAAGCCAGTGGAGCTTCAGTGATTTTTGCACTATTTAACGTGCCTCATGCAGGAGGGCAGGGATTTGGCAGAAGGCTGCCCTTGGGTAGTTGTATGCTCTTCACAGTTATGCAAGCTGGATCATTTAGCAATCTGTTTCTGAAGTCTGCAGACAAGCTACAGAAGGGTGGAGGCAAGATGCAGTGAAGAAGAGCCCCAAGCTCAAGGACTCTTCTTTCAAGGCTGCTGAAAGGCATGTGCTGAGACGCCCAGGGAAGTGGGTGCTGGGTCAGACTGGTGCTGCTGCTGCTGCTTGAGCTGCCCCAAAGGAAGTTTCACGGCGAGGACAGTGCAGACAGCCTCCGGCCCCAGTTAGCAGGAGAAGAGCCTGGAGCCTTCCCCGGAACAGAGGGGTAGCTAGTATTGTGCTTGAGCACAGCGCTTCTCCAGGAAACTGCCACGCTCCTGCATCTAGTTGGGGCCTGCCCTTCATTTATTCCTCTCTTCTGATTTAGCTACCAAACCGATGGTATTTTTCTTGCAGCTGTCCTGAGCGCTTCTTTCAGTGTTGGTGTTGAACCAAATGCTGTCTTTGCTCCCTGTCATTGCAATCCTAGAGCTGCAGTTTAGGAATTTTTTTTTTTTTTAATATTGACACATATTTCAGATTCTTTTCTGAAATACTTTGTTTAGACTTTTAACATATTAATGACTGAAAACTTCAGCTGGTTTTGTTTGGAACTAATTCTTCCTCAAGCAGCAATCAGACCTGAAATGTATTCCTCTGAAGTTTGTGAAGGAAAAGCTCTCTGGTAGCGTTTCTGAGTTGTTGATATTAGCTCTGAATTTCCAGATAATGTAATTTTCTTTCTTAAAAGAGCTCCCCGCCCCCCCTCCCCCCCCCAACTCTCCAGCAAGCCCTAAAGTATTCTTTGTGTGAATGTACTATATGATCTCTAATTATGTGATCACATACCATTCCACAAATAGTGCAATACAATAGCATAGAATTATTTCTAGGATCTTGTAGAGGTTTATTCAGTAGACTACCTTAAACCCTGATCTTGCAAGTTGTTTTGTGTAAATGGACTCCTTTGCCTCCCAGAAGCAGTGTTTACTGTAGCTCTGTGTTAAAACTCGGGTTCAGAGCTCGTTATAGAATCAGGGCTTGGGATGTCAGTTTTGAAAGTTGCCATTTAACTGCTCTTATACAGCATATGCATATTAAGTAGGATAGCAGAATAACAGTGAAATTGCTCACCTAGGTCTGCAGATGAATTACCATAATTAACTGCTTCTTCTCATGAATTGCACCTAACGAGGGCTGTGCTGTTGGCTGAAAATAAATTGTATAATGCGTTACTGTTGACTAAATTATTTACATACCTTAGAGAGGAGATGGTATAAAAGGTCTGCAAAATAAGTGCTAGACCATTATGAAAACGAAATGGGAGGGGGGAAGAATCACAGGTAGAACATGGTGTAGCCTGCCTTCTTCTGGGTCACTGAAGAGTACTGTATCCTATTTGCAATATAGTGTGTGACTTCATGGTTACATATTTATCACATCGCATTGCATAATGTACATGCGGAGAAAGCAGAGTTGGATCTGTGCATACAGCCTTGGGCCTACTCTTAAGAAGAGTGTATCTGTGTGGTTATAAATTGCTAAAAATGACATCTGTGGTGGTTTTTTTTTTTTTTTTTTTTTTTTTTGCTGCATAACTGTGGTCCCAAAATATGCTAAGTCAGAAGCAAAATGTGGGTTAACAAAATAAATTATAGACCAAACTGGACAATTTTTGAAATGCGTGCTGTTCTGTGTTTACCTGTGAAGCATCCTTTGTGTGACTGTTGTGTTGTGAGGCCGTTCAGGATTTCTAGGTTATATTCATGGCCTATTTTTCTTAACATCTTACTTAGCCAAGAAGTATTTAAAAAGCACAGTATTTGGATCTGATACCCTATTTTCATCATGTGGAATCCTGTAAGGCCCTATTTATTGATGCTTATTATAAAAGATGGTTCCACTATATAGAGATTATTTATACTACTTTACCAGAAGAATCATACAATAAATATACGTGTGAGCCACTCCATGCATAAGCATTAGCAACACCAAAATAACTGCAAGTGGCTGAAGATGGGCTCAACTAGAGGTGGCGATTTGTGTTAGAATTTGCCAAAATAAGGCTTGTCACAACTCGCATTTTCCATGGGTAAAAGCCAGTCTGGAGTTGTAGACCTTGATTCCTACTCTTTTCAGGTTTGCTTTTGTCTGGGACTTTGATTTGGGCCTAATCTTGGCGATCATCGACAAAACTTGAAAATACTCTTTGTTCCCTGATGTTTTAAATGGAGAATGTTGGGATCTCCTGTGCGTGGGGTTGTCCATCCCTCTGCCCCCATAGCAGGGCTTTCCCAGTGAGAGGTGTGGTGACTCGGGATGGGGCAAAGGAAACTCCAAGTGGGGTCATGGCCCTCGCAGAAATTCAGTTCTTCATGTGATTGCTTAGGGTTATGATCCCAAGGGAAATGTGGTTGCAATGGGGAAAAGCTTTGTAAAAACAACTAAGCTTGGGAAATTGGATGACATTGATTTTTTTGTAAGTAGGCTGAAATATTTCATGATAAGGTTTGTATCGAATGGACTCCCTTTTCTTGCCAAATTAGCTGGAATAGGTCAGCTGTTGTGATGATAACAACAGCAAGGAAAACTAGTAAGTTGGGGTTTTTTTACCTATTAAAAAGTTTTCTTGAAAAGTTTAATTTCCTGTTTAAGAACATGTGCTTGAAGCTTGGCAAAGATATGACCTTTGTGTCAGGGGTGCGGATATTTTTGTTTTTCTTTTGTTTTGTTTTGGGTTTTTTTTGTGTTGGGTGGGGCTATTCTATAAAACCTTAATTTTTGTGTTTCTAATACCATAGACTGTCCAGGCTAGTGAATCACTTATTGTAGAGGGGTTGTGTGTGATATTAAAAAGCTGTAAATGACAAAATAGCACTAATTGGTAGGTACACAAGCAAAAGTGTTAAAGAAAGCAGAATAAGCTTTGACATAAAATATGTTAATGTTCATCTAACATCTGTGACATAACAAATTATGACAAAACGTTTTTTGATGAAGGTGAAAGGATTGAGATTCTTAAACGTTGGCTGGTATAATAAAGAACTCTAACTTAATGCATTGCTTACCTGCGTGGACACTTCCCATTCATTTTCTCCAAAATTTCAGAACGCTTTCAAACCCTTTGTTGCAGAATATACTTCATAGTGATGAGTGATTAACACTACTGAAAATATGTCCTGTGCAAAAAATACCACAGAGGAAAAGATTCATTGTTGTTTTGTTTTTTTTATTATTATTTATTTTTTGTCTGCTGCATTTAGATTTTTAGAGAACGGTCCAAATTTAATTTTCGGAAACAAATTGGAGATTTCCATGAAAAAGTTGTGAGATTGCAGTGAACAGAAAGGGAGTCTGATTATGGTTATTATAGTCCTTCAGACATATGGTGAATCCTGAAGGCACTGCTGAAGAACGGAGCCTTTTCTGCTGTCCTTCTCCTGTTGTTGTTTGTCACTGAACTTCTGAGCTGTTATTTAGGAGAGAGGGATGATCAGAAAGGACAGCAAAGACCTTGGAAACACTCTGCCAGAATCTGAAATCTGAACTGGGGTGTTGTGAATGCATATTTCCTTTTTTGAGGGCTGGGAGAGGAGACTGGGGCCAAAAGAGTATAGAGGAAGGGGAGGAGTTGCATTAATTCTGTTTCTTTCTCTTCTCTCTCAAAGCATATCTCGGAGCATATTAATCTCTGAATGCTCTGAGCACTGATTACGTGAATGCATTAAGTTCAGTACCCTGCTTTAACATGGTAGGAACTTCACCAGCTTCCTATTTCTGTTTGTTAACAATCAACTATTTTATGATCATGAGCGCATTACAGAATACTGCCACCTGATGTGGCACTGCTTATTGCCTGTGGGACAATGATCTATCAGCATTCTAGTCACACAACAGGGCTTAGTTGTGCTTATTGTGTGCAGTTATAACTTCAGTAAAAAAATGAGGCAGTAGGTGAATGGATGCAGAGAGATGAAAGTGCGCATGGAAGCACTGATGTTATATTGTTCGGGAAGAGGAACGGTCATTTCAGTAACCTGTAGCGTAACTGTCTTCAGATTTGTTTGGCTTTTTAGTTGGTTGGATGGAGTTTTTTGTACATCACAGAAAAGTTTTAAGAGAAAGGTCTCAAAGGGAAAAATGAACAAATTTTGTGAAAAGCCTTAGGGCAGTGAGAACCTACTATGAAGCATGAGTAGAAGGGGCAAGACTTTACATTTAGGGTATAATTATGGGTGTGGAACAATTGTAAATTTGCAGGTGAGAAAATACTCTTCTTTGCATCATAGGCTAAGTCCCAGTTGAGCAAGGATGGAATTTGTCTTGGCTAACATCTGTTCCTTTCTGGAATAAGTGGCTTTAGAGGAAGGCATTTGAGTATGATTTCTGTTTACCTCAATCTATCTCTTTCTTTGTATTTTCAAAACATATTTTATTTTATTAGATTAAAAAATACAGGCTACCTATGCAAGCTGCTAGCTCCTTACATGAGTCATTATATGATAAATACAATTAGATAGAACTTAAGCAATATTGAAATCACTTCCATAGGAAGTTGGCTGGCTGCCTGGACATCTGATGTCATCTAGGAACCACACACCCAGTCTTGGACAAATGTCTTTGGCACAGTCCTGCGAAAGTCAGTGTGGTGGGGTTCTGCATGGAAATAAGCTCTAAAGTCTGAGCGTTTACACCTAATGCCTTCCCAGGCATCTCCCTCCCCTTAGATACTTTCCTGCGTACGTCTGAGTAGCCCTGCTGCCCACAGGTGCAGGGAGAATAACGCCAATCCTTAGCCATTAAGCGTTCCTTCGTATATAACGAGAAGTTTCCATTCAGCCTTCCAAACTCTTATTATGTGGTGTAATAATCTGCGATAATAAGGACTCGGTTGTGGCCAACGTAGTTCTGGGTAGGCAGAGACAAGTAGTGATGTCTCATTAAAAAATGTAGTGTGGCAATACAAAAATCATGTTTATTACCAGTCCTAGAGTTGTATAAATATAGATGCTAGACATCTGCTGAGTATTGCTTTAGTAGAAATACTGAAATCACTTTTACTCGAGTTAATAAATCCTGGAGCTTGGAAGGAAAGTAGTGGAGTGATGGGTAGAAGCAAGGCAAATGAAATGAGCAGTGGAAATCAAATGGTGGGAGAGTTTGTCCAATATATTTTCACAAGGAGGTAGTTGCATAACAATATTCAATGTTTTAGGATTTTATCTGCTTATGCTTGTTGAAAGGGCATGACAGAATAAACATGACTACTGAACTCCTTGCATCAGGCCATTAATTGCGCTTTTCCTTTAGGTGGTGAGCATGTATTGGACTGCCGGTAGCGAGAGCTGCATCTGCAGAACAAACATTGTCCATACAGTGCGGAGCTCCCTGTACTGTTGCATCAGTTGTAGGGGGATTCCCAAATTGTAGAAGACTTTTATGTCTCCTCCTTACACATCTGCAGGATTTGGTCTTGAAAGACCATTAATGCTTAATATACAGCGGGAGTTGGGTTTTTTTGGTGGTGGTTTTTTTTGGTTTTTTTTTGTTTGTATTTTAAACAGTGAATGCATCTCAATAAAATTCTCAAAAGAAAAAAAAAGCACTCTCTTTGTGTAGTGCAGTTCTAAGCTACTAAGGAACTGAGTCACAGTCTAGATTTAAATCCAAAAGTAAAAGAGTAATTTCTTACCTGTCTATGCTGTCAAACTGTTAAACATGAGCGAATAAAATCCCAATATATTGAAGAACATTATGAATCTATTTTCACTGGAAAATATAGGCAGAAATCTCTTCTGCCAAAATTGGTCACTGGTGGCCTAAACGAGGTATTAGTGATCCCTGTGTGACAGAGCACGTGTTCTTGCAGGATCAATGGTTTTACCAATTGAAGCAAGAGAAAAATAGAAGGTGCGAGTGCCACATAGTGTAGTTCCACAAACAGATGCCAGTATTTCTCTTTGATATTAAAAAGTTGGTTGAAATTAAGAGAAACTTAGAAATTATATCAGGTATACTTCAGACTGGTTTGATAGAGTTCTTACTCTTATCACTGCTTTGTTTTGTTTTTTTTTACCCTAAGATATACCTAACTCATTTTCTTTCATGGTTTCACATGTCTTGTCCTCAGTTTATACTGCTAGATGTTTATCTGCTGTATTTGTCTCTTGAAATTTGCAAGTTATTCTGTTGACCACCACCTATCTCTCATCTCACGAATTTGTATTCAGGATTTTTTTGCTTATTTAGCAAAAAACATAGAATAATGCTGCGGTGTTTTCCATTCAAACTTCTCCTTACTGCCTGAGCAAAATCGGTTTTGATGGTAGTAAGGTTAACTCAACACCTGTCCCTTCCCCCTCTCGTGTTGGTTTTCCTCAGTAAAAACCCATTCTTCACCCATTTCCAGTTTAACAACCAGCTCCCCCAACCCGTTCAGGTTTATCCAGGTCTAATACCAAACTAGATTATCTGCGGAGCATCCACCAATTTCTATGTTCTGACCCCACCGTTGGTGTGATTATTTTTTTTAAGGTTATTGTTAGAAATTTTATAATAAAAATCGATTGTGAACAACTCAAGCAGGAGGAGCAGGGCAAGAATTTTTTTGATCCCTGCATCATTCTACCTTGAACTTTTTTTTTTTCCCAAAAAGATACATTTTTGCAGTGTGTATTTTGAGGTGGAAAAATTGTAACATTTTGAATGCTGTCCAAACATGCAAGAAAACTCGGTGACTTCCTGACTACAGGCTGGATGTCTGCTTTGATGTTCTGTGGACAGAGATACTGATTTATGTGTGTGTAAATGAAATAGCTGCATTCTGTTTAATTTGAATGGTGGAAATTATTATAGTATTTAGTGAACCAGTATGATTACTGGAATGGCAGTGGCCTGGGAAGACTGAGGTACTTCATTATTTATGGGGTAATTTTTATCCTGTGGTTCATTATATTGACTTATAATTAATTTACTGCAAGGTTCCTATAAAATTGCTTTGTGTGAAATACTATTTATTTTACCTTTTAATAAAATGTCCCAACTCCTATGATAGGCATGCAAATAATTGAAATAAATTATATGCAAATAATAATTTAAATAGTATGGTAGTATAAGCGTGGTGTAATTAAAATGCCTGGACTCTCATCAGTGTGCCTAAGCGGAGTCCTCGTAACGGTGTTTT
This sequence comes from Fulmarus glacialis, assembly GCF_000690835.1. Classification (NCBI taxonomy): domain Eukaryota; kingdom Metazoa; phylum Chordata; class Aves; order Procellariiformes; family Procellariidae; genus Fulmarus; species Fulmarus glacialis. The sequence continues at coordinate 20,684 of NW_009225034.1, forward strand.
TCAGCTCCCTTTGCCCGTGTCCTGCTTTCACTCTGTTCAGTGTGAAGGTTAGCAGCAACTTGGGTCAAGCAACCAGAGCGACCTTTGCATTAGAAACATGACCCAGACTGTCTTTCTAGTAATGCCACCATGAGGATTTTAGAAACACCAAGAGAAGAGAATACTATTCTCGTTGCTGCCTAGATTTAAGGCCTCAGACGGTTTAAATCGGTAACTCTGCTGGGGTCAGAAAGCTCATTGACTCCTGTTTGGTGTCGGGCAGGGCTGCAGCTCCACGGCACTCCGATCCCCCATGCTCACGAAGGAAGAATCCAAAATCAGACTGTTGAGGTGAGGTTTGAGTTACACAGCAAACTCTTACTCGGATTTTGATACACAGAGGAGTAAGGAAGGCTCTTTAGGACCTTGGTCGTAGGCAAGACATTAAACCTAGCCAGATCTATGCCTTTCTCGGGTATCTCCAGGTCCAGTTTCTTCGCATCGCTGTTTTCTGAAGCTCAAAATAATGTCTTGTCCTCAACTGATATCAATCATCTTACATGTATTGAAGTGTAGATCTGACTGTGACCCAGAACAATTGATCTTTTAAAATCCGACTTCACTTCCTATGAAAATAAGTGGCTCCCAGAGGAGAAAGGACTTCTGTTTTCATTTATCACTCATGGTGATGAGATGTACTTCATAGCTTGAGAAGTCCCATCTTGTACTGACTTCCTTTGTGTCCAGGTTCATGCTGACAATGCGATTGGCTTTGATCCCAGCCTTTACTGGGAGAAAATCTTGTAATGGTTTGGGTGGCTTGTGGACAGATCTGATAAGAGACAGGTTCTTATGTTTCGCGAGCAGGTCAGGCTGGAATTGACAGAAATATGAACTGGCGTACATTTTAAGTATGGAGAGGGTAGGTATCATTGAAGGGAAGACAGCTCATGGGAAGAATTGAATTGGCTTTGGGAATGGCCCTGGAGTGAGAAACTATTGAAGTAAAGGCTGTGAAGATTGTTCTTTTGGGGGTTATTGCTGGAGGATATGTGAAACATTTTACTTTCATTAAACTAAACTGTATTAGAGTGTTTTCTTACTTATACCTTATCTCTACACCACAATTGAAGGAAATTACTTTTTGTCCTTTTGGATTGCAGTGGGTGTGTCTGTTTAATAGCCAGTTTCAGGTTTTTTTTAGTTGAGAATGAATGGTCCAGGATGGTTACTTAAGTAACATGCAGTGCACAGGTTTCAAAGTGGGGAGGGAGAGGTAAGTTCTCAGCACGTGTTTGCTCACGGTGGACTCAATTGAGAAGAACATTTAATGGTTTCACGAAATGAAAACTGTTGAGAGCTAGGGGAATATTTGCTTAAATTAATTCACCACATTAATTTCTAGATGACATTGGGTAACATAGGTATACGGGATACGCTGTAGTTTCACTGTTAGCATGGACTAGTGGATTTTTAGAGTGATCTTCCCCATCTGAGAAGCAGTGTATAAGATTGGTTGTCCATTTGTCAGAATTTTAGACAATCTGTAAGACAAAGTTGCTGTTGTAGAGGAGTCTGTTTCTGGAGTATGTTCTGGAGACAGTAAGTTGGGGTGGCAATTTTTGTTTGATATTTTGGAGGCTTTCTCGTTGTCCTCATCCTTGAGCGGGACAAAATAGTCAAATTTTAAGGCAAAAAATGTAATCCTATTTGGGAGCTAATGCATTGCATTATTCAACAGCAGCCTCCAACCAGTTAAACAGTAGTATTGATGGTTGCAGTACCATGCTTCAATTTATTTAAGATTAAAATAAGTGTGTGTGTGTTTGTGGGAGAGAATTTCTGGTGCTTTATATTTGATACATATATTCATCACAGAATATTTTTCATTTGTATGTCTAGTTTCAGACCTAAGCACATTACAATTGTGATCCTTCAGAGAACGTGTGGTCAGAGTTATACTTCTGTGTAAACGCAAGTGGTTTTTAGTGGTCTTCCCCTAAAAATTGGGGAACAAGCTGCATGGAAGTTGGTGCAGAGTCAGAGCCTGCAACGTGACCTTGTGTTACCCTGGTTACCTGCCATGGCAGTTTGGGCTCCCGTTCATTAGTGTGTTCCTTTACTTTTTTAATTTCATTTAGGAAATGCGTTTTTTTTTTTATCATGCTAGTGAAAGCAAAATCTCAGAAGGCCATGCTGGATGATTGCAGTTATTTGTGCAAACTTTAGAATGAAATTTACCTTCCTTTCTCAATGAGCAAGAACGCAAAAATTCAATACTGATTGAGACCAGATTTCTCCTCCTATATTGCCATCTTCTTAATTTTAATTTTCAGTTATGGCTTGGTGGGAGTCGTGTCAGTTTACCCAACGAATTAAGAGAAGAGTAGCAGGTGGAGAAGTGTGGTAACCGGGAGGGACTCTGAATCTTTGACCTGTGCAGTCCAGCACACAGAGCGTTGTGTTTGTGTGGAGGGGATAGAATTAGTTTTCCTTGCTGGTTCCGGGCTGTCTTGTGCAGCAGCATGTGGTTAGGTATGAGGCAAGATGAGTTCTTGATCAGTGATGAATTTCTGTTGCATTTTGTTGAGCTGCGTGTTCCTGGAAATGGTAAGCTTTCAGTGGCGGTAGGAGATTTTGGTATTTTTTCTAGTTATCCTGAACAACAACTGTAGACAGCTGTACAGTTTCAGAGGGTAGGTATTTAAGAACCCCAAATCTCTACCCTACAGTTCAAGCTTCCTGCAACAGTTGCCCTTAGTAGATGGCCAAATGGAAAACGACAATCCCATCTGCATTCTCTGTCCTGTTTTTAGTCTGATATGAAGACTAGATAAGTTACCTAAAAACCCAAACAAAACTAGACTTAGGTCAGGGCTCCATGTTAATGCTAGCGGGTGAGTTGGCAGCGTGCTTTTTGACTGTCTTATTTCCAGGAGATCGGCAAGGGCATCATGTAACAAATACGCTGCCTTTGGAGGAGAGGTAGTGTCTGATCAAACCTGGCATATGCCAGATCATAGCTGCTCCTTTTGGTCTTTTTTGTGCAAATTCAATCTGGAAACATAATTTTGTACCGGCTCCTCACTTTGTCTTGTATGGCGGTTTGCTGTGGTGTTTCACGTTCAGCTGAAAGAGCCCTTGACCTGTTTCAGCTGGAGTCCTCAGTGTGGTTGCAGAGAGAATGGGAAAAAGCTCACATCTGTCGCAAAAAAACCTTGCGATAACAAGAACAGTATTTGTTGTTGTAAGAATCTCAAATTACTGCAGTGGGAAGTGTAAGGAGATACCATCTCTGGTAGCCAGTACTGGAATAAGACATCATATTTCTCTAGTATCCTTCTCAAGCCATTCAGTCTTCAGATGTAAAAGGAAAAAACATGTTGAAGTTTGTCCTTGCAGTCCTTCTACGGTGGACCAATCTACTGCTGTGGATTTGATATATTATTCATGAGGGTGCTGGGTGAGATGTATTTTACAGCCACAACCATGGGTCATGTACACTAGATACAGCTCCTTTGTGTTCTTAGCGTGGTGGTAGTCCATGGTCCCAGGCTCTAAAACTCCAGGCTCCTGTGGATTTATCTGGTGTCCTCTGGAACCTCACAACAGCTGAAACAACCTCGGGTAAACTTGAGGCTAAGTGAGAAAGAGTTTGCTTAATATAGAAACAAACTGCACAATGTTTTCTGGATGTGAACTTCTGACATAAGAGTGCGCAGTTAAAGTAATTTTAAAGAAATGAAAGTTATTTTGTGTGAATGGCGGACTCTTACAGCTCTGTATGATTTGCTCGTTGGATCCCCTGTTGGCAACTCACAATCTGTCCTTCAGGCTTGCACTTAATGGGTGAATGTTCACTGCGTATTCTCCTCCTAACTACCACAGGCGCTTGTTTGCTCCTGTATGGCCTGTGGCACTTACAGGTATGCCTCTGGAGTGAGGAAATGAGTAGTCATTAAACTAGAGGAAACTTGAAAATAGCTTGCTTCAGGCAGCTTATTGCAAGGTTGTTTAATATTTTTTTTCTGAATAGCAGAACAAAGCCACAACAGTACAAAAGTTTTAAAGACCTTTTCCTCACTGCTGTTACTTGTTTGTTTCTTTTTTTGTTTTGTTTTTTTCCACTCATGTTATATTATGCAATTTTTGGGCTGTTATCTTACCATAGATACTGCTTTAGCGAAGATGAAAATAGTAACCTGAGTAATACTGTATGCTACGGATGGCACTGACACCTTCACTGGACAATGAAGCTCTTGCTCTCCTGTGTAGCAGTGGGATAAGTGTTATGTTGACCTCTCCTCTGTGTTTTGGCACTAAATCCGAGCTGGGCTTTCTCCCATGCCCAGGGCATTCAGTCGCTCTCTACAGGCACATGATGGGAAGCGGTGGTGTTAACCGACGGTGTCTGCTGGGCTGTGCTCGCTGGCCGATTGCATGGCTGGGAAGTAAACTGCATTCATTTAAACAGCAGGCAGAGCCAGCCACCGTGCACTTGATGAGCAGCCCTTGGCTTCACAGGAGCTACTGGTGCCTGCGTTTGGTGACATTAGAGGTGAGGAGCAACTGGTTGTAAAGTGGAACCCAACTGCTCAGGGTTGCAAGGCTTAGCCTGCGAGGGAGAAGAAAGTGGCACCAGCCCAGGAAAAAAAGCAGGGAGGTATCAGGCATTCAGGGTGGCAAGATTTGAGGACAAGGAGACAGCAGCAAAGGCCTGGGAGGAAAAATAGCTGGAAAGTGTCAAGGTAGTAGACAGAGGTGGCAGAGGGTGAGTAGCTGGCAGAGGAGAAGCTTGTTTCAAAATGACTGGGACCATTTGGTTTATGTTAACACATTCTACTTCACAGTTTGGGAGGAGTGCAAATAAACTAGGTCATCTCATGCAAGCCTTGTTAAGAGAAACGTGAAAAAATGGCTAAGTGTAGTAAGAGAAACTATGGGAAACGTCAAAGATAAAATTGTTTGAATGAAGTGATTATTTTTATTGGATGTGCAATGTTAACTTAGTGAGGCAGCATGGATTTTATTTTCCCTGATGCTATAGTTAATGATTATAGAATACCTTCTATTGGAGACTGAAAACTAAGAGTGGTCGAGTGTGGCTAGGGCTTTGGAAATGTCTGTGACTCAGTAGGCAATAGTTCTTTAAACAGATGTGGGACATCTCAGAAAAGGGTATAAAATTATTTAACCATAGAGCAGTGAAACCATAAAACCTTTCCGTGTGTTTACCAAAGTTCTTAGAGTTCACGCTTAAAGGAAAGAAAACCAGTACTGGAGAATCTCATTAGTTTGTGTCTCAGTCAACTTAAAATCTGTACCGAAAATGGATTTCCTGACTTAAAGTTAAAAATATGAATTTATTAGGATGTAACTGCTGTGCTGTGTGTATCATGGGAAATGTGTATCATCTAGTGAATTAATGGAGGCATGCATGTTGAACTTCCTTACACAGCCATTCTCTTTTGCTGCCTATAGCAGGAACGGGATCACTGTTTTCCTGCTCTTGCAGAATAAGGAATTGGACCAGGAGGCAGATTAGGCTCTAACATTGCATTAGAGCTGCTATCAAAGTGCACGGGAACTAGGTCTGTGGCTTCCCTGCAGGTTTCTGGTTCATCACAGCTACCTCGTCATCCTCAGTAAAGTTCAACCCTTGAGAGAAAATCAAATTCTTCTTTCACGGTAGTAAGACAAGGTGTGGAGACTGAATAACCATAGAAGCCGAGGGAGGATTTGAGTGTCTTCAGTATCCCTTGCTGTCCTTTCCCTTCAGCTGCCATGGAAGATACGGAGCATCTCTCTTTTCCTGGCAGCAGAAATTAGTCATGCTGACACCTTTCTTTGTACGCTGGATTCGGCATCTTATGTCCTTGAGGTAGAACGATTCCAGAAGCCTGTCCTGCTAACGAGAAAACAAGCTTATTTCTTTTTAAGTCTTCACTAGAAACTTAGTGAAGTGTCTGCTTGGGTTCACAAGCAAGGTCATCTCTGTAGTCAGAATCAGCAGCGGAAGAGTTTCATTAAACAGACAAGTAGTCTCCAGTTTGGGTGGCAGGAACCCAGCAACAGCTGAGTGAGGTTATGGGAGAGGTTTGTAAAATCGAGAGCATTATGGTGACGGTAATCAGGGAGTGATTGTTGTTACTCTAATGCAAAGACTAAGGGCATCAAATGAAACTAGAAAGTGATGTCCAAAATAAACACTGTTAGGTATTTTTTTCCTAGAATATTCCTGCAGAATTCTTTGCCTCAGAACATGGTAATGCTAAAAGTTTATGTGAATTCAGAAAGCCATTATATATATTCATGGAAGAAAAATTCACCTGGAGCTACTGAACACACAGTTTTTATAGCTGACATGGAAAAGGAGACTTTTGAAAAGGGATTCAAAGGAGACTTGTGAATTTGGGAGCACCTCTCATAATGAGCATTATGTGAGGAAAGCATGCTGATGCTCATTAGAAAATATATCAAGTGCATCATTAGCTGTTTGGAGGTAGCTGAAGTTAGCTCTTTGGTACCAAATCAGTGACAAGCAAAGTGCAAAGGCCCTTCTTGGCTATTAAAAGAGAAGCCTGGTAAGTGTGTTATGTTTGAGGTATTAGAAAGTGAAGCTGGTGAAGGAGCACGAAGAGATGCGGCAAGACAAAAGATCTTTTGAGAAGGATCCTACATGGATCTGAGTGGGGCAAGCTTGCTTTTGCCAGGACCAGGATAAGCTCAGGCATGAGATAATGAAAGTCTGGATAAGAACTTTAGTTGTATGGATGGAAAAATTGGCCATGTTTTAGAAGTGATATGCAGAAAGAATTGCAAAATCTAGATATAATGTAGTTAAATCTATAGTCTATATAAAGGTAGAGGCATATAGACCAGTTAAAAAGTGTGGGGTTTTTAATGAGTGGCACTGATGTTTTGTATCTTGTATATGTATGTACTTAAGCATTTTGAAGATGCACAATCACAGCCTCTAAGCCTATGAAAACACTTTCAAAATAAGAATACCTTTGGTTTTTATTGCCATTTGCTTCAAGTATCAGGAGCCCTGGAATGTACACTGAGACTTCAAGAAGTAAAATGGTCTCGCTTTTATTTGTGATTGTTTAAGGAGTAGATGTTCCGATTGCGCAGGCTTAGTTAAGAGGATTTCTATTGAAGAGTAATGGCAATTGAATGATGGTGTATGTCAGCCTTTTAGCTAACATTCCAACTATATGCTTTAACCTTTTTTCTTCCAAAGTGATCATTATATGAGAGTATGTTGTGGTCTGCCAAATGTTACTCAGGTACATGTCATAGGTTCTTTTTTGAAACCTTAATTTGTGAATGTTTATGATATTTTTCATTTTTTACCTTAGGAGATTGCGTTTTACTGTGGGAAGAAATTTTACACTAAGCAGATACTTAGCTAAAGAGAAAAGAGAGGAATTTTGCAGGTATTTCAAAATTCTAGGAACACTATAAACATCACCCTGCCAAATTAAATCTACTTGAACCTCAGGCTGTGGTTTACACCTTAGTTTTTAAGAGAATTCCTTTTAACAACTCTGAACTTGATTTTTATCCACATAAATGTTAGAAGTGTTGTGCTCGTGCAATTACAGTATGTCACTTAGTTCAGTATGCTTGTGTGGTGAATGCTATAACATATCCTGGAATATTATCAAGATGGGATGGGTTGAATGTAGGGCTGCTGTTCAAGCTTGGGAAGACATTCATGTGAAAGTTTCTTGCCTCTTTTTCTTCCCTCCGGATGCTCAAGGTTTAACCTCTAACTTTCTCTTTGTGCAGCTGCTGTTCTGTTTCTTGGCAGAAGATGGGGGAAAAAAGCATTGGTTACAGTGTGGGCGCACGTGCTTAGCTTGCCTTGCGTCTCGGGGAAGCGAAGCAGGGCTCTTTTTGTCCGCAGTATGCTTTGTTTTTCATGCTTTCAAAATGTTCTTCTATATAAAATATTTAAGAGTGTGTGTGTGCATATATACATATAAATAATGTGTTTATATGAACATGTTTCTTGGATAGATTTGCTTTGGCTTGGGTTAGAAATAGCAATTATGTGTTCACAAATTGCCTATTACATATGCCCAATATACAATTTTTCCAGTAAATTTGTAACAGTTAACTCAGTTCCAAGCATGTGTGAGCATGTGCTGTCTCTCCAACGCATTCAGATTTTTGCATGCGGAAATAAATTAATTTGGTTTTGCGTGTTAAGTACTGTATTAATGAAAATTCAAATCGTGACTTATATTTATGGGACTTTGCAATTGCTTGATTTTTAACATGCTTGATAAGGAGTCAGAGTTAAATACAAATTCAAGGAACTCCTTTGGAAAACGAGCATAGATGCTCATTGCAGTCACCATGTGGCAATTTTTCATGCACGTAGTATTTACTTTTGCAGCATGCACAGTAGAACATGCCCCTTAAAGTGCCAATTGTGGCTTAATTACAGACACAGGAATCACAATTTTCAGTTATTTTGCTGAAGGCTCTGCACTCGCTCTCTCTGAAGACAGAGTGCGCATTTTGGAAACAAAAAAATCCACAACTAGCAGTACCTGCTGGACATGGATGGGCTGGCATCACGCTTTCTACCAGGACTACTTTAATTTATAAAAGAACTGCCGAAATAATGTTATTGCAGTTTCAAAGTCAAATACTCCAAAGGCAGTGAATAGACAGAATAAACCATTGTAAGACCGAGAAGGCCAGCAAGTACAAAACGCTGCTGGCTGGCGCTCAGCTTGCTGCCTGGCAAGACCCGCAGGCTCTTCTCTGCAGAGCCGTTCCTTGGCTGTGGGTCCCAGCCTGGGGCGATGCAAGGGCTCTTCCCTTCCCGGAGCAGCACTCTGCGCTTGTCCTTGCTGAATCGCAGTAGGTTCCTGGTCCCTCCGGATGGCAGCCCTCCCCTCAAGTGTAGCTGCTAGTTCCTCCCGAACCGGTATCATCTGAAGCTTGATGAGAGTGCACTCCCTGGCTTTCTCTAAGTCATTGATGGGGACGTTGAATAGGCCAGGTCCCAGGATGGATGGCTGCAGTATCCCACATGTTACTGGCCTCTGGGTCAGTAACTGAAGAACCCATTAACCACTGCCCACGGAGACCAACCATCCAACCAGGTTTCTACCCATCTGGTGGTCTCTCATCCAGATGGCAACATCCCAGACTGGATATACGAACATTGTGGCAGGCGGTGTCAAGCCTTGCTAAAGTTGGGGTAATAGCCTCTACTGCTCTCCCTTTTTTTGAAGGTGGCGCAAGATCTGCCTTTTTGCAGTCATCGAGGATCCCCTCAATCTCTACGAGCTTTCTAACACGATAGTGGCCTTGCTATGGCATTGGCTTTCTTCACCCTTGGACACAGCCCGTCTGGTCCCATGGGTCAGGTTGTATCAAATAATCCCTGATATGAGCCTCAGCCTTATCTCCATCTGCTGTCACCAAATCATCCACCTGCTTCAGCAACAGGCCCGCTTTTTCCCTGTTTAGCCTTTTACTATGATTTGCAGCATTAAATGTCAAACTATTTGCTAAGCATTTTCATGAAACGCTGATTTGAAAAGTTATGGCTTATCAGTGAAATGTAATGCAGTATGTGTGTTACACCCCAATTCTATGTGCATTAAGTGTTCTCATAAAAAGTCTGAACTGAATTTTGCAAGTTGTTATTTAATTATAGACTTACATTTTGGGATGTATTAGGCCACCTATTAAGTGGGAGGGCATTCTAGATTGCTTCTAAAGATCTACTGGTTGCTTCGGGAAAACTTGGTTCTCCTTGTTGGCAACCTGATGAAGTTTACAGGAAATTTTCCTACAAAAATGACAGCAGCTCTCCTTTGACTTCTCTATCTTATCTGAAAATTTAATTTTAAAAGCATAAAATCTAATATTTGAAATAACTTCTTGTTAGAGATAAGTATAAATATTTTTCATTTTTATTTAACATTTAAAGCAAGTGCATGAATGTTTTAGTGTATGAATGTGTGCATTTGTACACCGCATAGAAAAATACTCGGCATATATGTGTGCTTCATTCATTTTACTATTATGAAAAAAAGCCTTGTACGTCTAGCCAGAACAGTGTTTTACTGTAAACCTAATGCAGTGTGTTCATTTGTATGGGTTGCTGCAACTGGAATTTTTCAAACGCATAATGTAGTGGTCATGATAATGTGTTTACAGAGTGTAAAATTTCAGCTTGAATTATGATTGCTAAAATAATTGATCATCAGCATTTGTGCTTTGCATAAGAAGAAGAGTTCAAGAAAGCTGAATATTAAATAAACAGCATGTTGGATGAACAGCATTTCTCTTTCCTCACAACTCATCAATGAAACAAAAACTGAGAGAAGAACATTTATTCTTATTGCCAATTACTGTCCAAGGAGGATAATGATACAATCTTTATGACCTGCTAGAACTGTATGCTTAAAATAAATTTCCCATTACATTCCTCTCAGTGTTAAAATACAGTCTTTTGACCAACAGATACGTCATGCTAAAAATAAAACTAGAAAGGTCTCTCATACGTAGTTTCTGGTTATTAAATAATGTGTGCTCTCTCCATCCCTACCCAGCGGGTTCTGCTGGTTTTTCAAAAGGCTTTGGGAGCTCCTGCATGAACTCACGGTGTTGGTAGATGAAGGGGGTGAATGAACAAAATTAAAGTCCTCTCCCTAGAACTTCTCACTGGTTTTGATCATCTTGCAAATGAGTAGAAATGTATAGAATTTCTGTTAGTTTTAAAACAATATTTACGCTGTACCTCAGATACCTACAGTAGAGCATTCAAACATCAAACAGGACCCTCCTTCTATGGGAATTTTAAGTTCTGTAAGTAAAATTGTTACAGAAACTGTTAGGTTTTAGAGATACCTGTTTAATTTGTGGAAGTCAGTATTGCATTCAGTATGTTTGATCAACCCGTATTCTGGGAACGTAATCTTTTAGAGAGGCAACCGAAGTAGTCTGTAGTGTGCATGGGCAAGGGAGAAGGATGGAATAAACAGCGCTCTGGTCAGAGCGGAAAAGCACAGTGAAACTCGTGCTTTGTTTTGATACGGTGCATTTTCTGCTCTGAATAAAGAAATAATGCTGACTTGGGGCTGGAGCCATCAACAGCGCAATCGGTGGAAATCTTTTAGAAGATGATGCATTAGTCTCACAGAGACGTTTACACCCTGGCGTCTTTGTTTTCCTGGAGCACTGTAGCTGTGAAATGTGAGAGTGGTGCAGCTGCTGCAGAACCAACAGGTTGCAGGGGTTTGGATACAGGCGGCAAAGACGGGGAATGTGTCTAGCATGGCATAGGCAAGATGAATACAGGACCCCCCCCCCCCCCTTTTTTTTTTTTTTTTTGTTCCCTTTGGCAGTCTCTACCATCTCTAGTACATCTCTGTTTGTGTGCCAAAATGATCAAATCAGTAATGATCCCTTTCTTGGTTTTTTTAATAGCTTTTCTTGTTTCTTTTCCATAAGGAGTCCTTCAGGGCTTCTAAAGATCTCATTTCTATTCCTGTGATAGCAGGTGCCTTTGATAATCTCCTTTTCTCCAGTCTTGATTATTCTTTTTCTGTGTTGTTTGTTTCTTCCTTTTGGCAATTGCATCCTCAATTTTGGATTATTTTGGATTTCTATTGCTAAAATCAAAACATACCATCCGTAACTGTCGTTCTGCTTTATTTTTGTGGGGCAGCAAGCCCCCTGCCCTTTTGGCATACTAGTTGTCTGCATATGGTAATTTATATTGTCTCTTAACTGCAAGATATATTTTATTCATGAAATTATTGGTGTTTGTTTGCAGTTGGTCATTTTTGTTTAATAGCATTTTCTATTACATGGCACAGCAGCGTCCTAGGAGAAAAGGATTTTCTCCTGGTGCTCTAATGAGTTGTTTTCTTAGCTTTCCCAAATGGTGTCCCACTCTTAGAAACAGTCCAGTAAGCGTCCTTGTGGTGTGGATGTACATCAGGGTTTGGCAGATTCATTCTGCCTTGTTTGGAAATTTCTCAGGCACTGAACTGAATAAAAGAGAATGTGACAGCAAGTTGATGGAGCCAGAGTGGCAATTAGATGCCAATCCCATCTGGCTGGATCCTTTTATGAATGTTCTGCTAAGGGACTCCAGTGTCTGAGCTCAGTTACTTCACAGAAGGAATGACTTGGCGGAATGCAAATCCCCAGTGAGTCCAAACCAGGAATGATCCAAAATGAGACTTTGGTGCTGCAATCTAAAGATTTTTAGAGCTACTATAAGTAAAATCCTTCCAAAACTAGCGAAAGGGTTGTATCTGCTGATCAAAGGGTACTGCCCTCTTCATTTGGCATCCCCAACCGGTGATACCCAATGCAAAGCGAATTTTCGGAAAGCTCTTTAAAAAGGTAGGGGGGGAAAAAGCCTAGAGAGAAATCCATAGAGATCACATTCCTTTAATAAAAGTTTTTACTTGAAATGAGGAAAAACCTGAATGTCCATTAGAAAACAATTTCTCTGGCATTGCATTCTTTTCACCACATTCCCTATCTGAAGATATGGAAGGTTTAGGAAAGCTTGATTTATAACCTATTTTGGTTCATGTATGAAGATCCGTTTGATTTATCTCAGTGTTTGCTACCATACAATTTACCATGTTAACAAAAAAAAAAAAAAAAAAAAAAATTATTTCTGCACCTTAGTATCTTATGGGTTGTATTGATCTTTCAGGGTCCTTCATGTTTTTGAAGTATGTAAGACAGTGAAACCTAAACTCAGAAGGGGGTTTCTGAGATTTTTTAATATATTTTATATTATTATTGATTCCTTATTTGCTACCGTACAAATGGGAACAACTTTTATTATTCTTCTGACATTGTTTGTAATTAAAATCTGACTGGTCTAGTCATTGGTGTTTCTTACTGATGTTCCAGAAGGGATACAGAGGAGGAACTGTAAAGAAACTTCTGGATGAGATGTACAAGTTAATTGTCTATGAGTTGAGATTTTATGATATCCAAAGTGAACTTTTAGGGAATGCTTGCCTGCAGAAGCGAGAGCAAGTGTGGCATTGCTGCATATGAATTATAGAAGTGAAGTACAAAAAGATCAGTTTTGAATGCATACAGAATACAAAAATAATTGCAGGTACGATTAAGATAGGCAACTTTATGTGGCAATTGCCCTCTTATTCTCTCCTTCTTTCTCAGTGTAATTGCTTGAAGATTACTATAGTCTGGATACAATTTTGTGTTTTATTTAAATATTGAATGTTTGCTGGATTAGAATTAAATGATAAAAACTTAAAAAACCAAAACAAAACCTGAAGAAGGTAAGACTGCTTTTTCTAATTATTGGTAATGCCTGAATATTGACCTCTGTATTTCTAATTTTGTGATCCGTGGTGTGTTAATATCAATCACCGGAAATAAGGCTGCAAAATTAACTATAGCAAAATAGATCAGGCTTATAAATTGTGGATATTTGACAATCTGTTAAAATTCATTTAGAAAGCAGTACTTTATCTGGACAGCAAAGGAGCAATTCCAACGCCTGAGAACTTGAGAACGCAGTTTGCAGGTACTGTACATTGTTCAGTGCCTGCTCTTTTTCTTCAAGTGCTGATTTGACTTCCCCAAGTGTTAAGATGAACGCATAGAGGATACTACGAATCTCTCTCTCTTTCAATGTAAATCGCAGTGGGAGCCCTGTCACTGCATAATCAGTAGACTTGCGGCACGCAGCCTTGCCGTCACCTCGCAGCAGGGCAGTGATGCCCTCTGTGAGGGCCCTCTCCTTTCGGTTCTGCGTAGCCTCTGGACCTGCCCGCTGTATTGGATGCTCAGAGGTTGGCTGCCCCTGTGTCAAAGAGCTTAAACCTGTGTTTGTCAGCAGTGCTCAGTACTAGAGGCTTCGAGAGGTTCAGGCTGACCTGAGAAGCAGAAGCAGCCTTGCTACACATGCAGTTTCTGAGAGTTCTGTGCACGGTGTGGGGTGTCTGTTGCTTCCCGTTACCCCTCTTGCTGCCCTGTTCACTTCACTGGGGCGGTTCTGTGCTCCTTGTGTTACATCTCCCTGCAGAATTTGCCTTTATCCTTAAACTACAGGTACATTATATCTTTGCTTAGCACATTGGGGCTTTTATTCACAGTTGGGACCCCAGTGCCATCACAGTACAACTAATCGTAATAGATGCTATCACTATATAAATGATACTCTCTTGTTCACCAGTGTAGAAGTTAGTTTTCCAGAATACCAACATCTAAGAGCTCCTCATCTGTCACACGGCTGTTAGAACAGAGTAGTTAAACTTCCTTAACCGTTTGTTTGGTGCTGGCTGTTTTACGTCTGAAGGAGCACCGACCAGCTCAGGATGTGGGTATGTCCTGCTAGGGTCTTCCTTGATTCTGTTTTCAATGACTTGCATCCAGAAACAGAGAGACTACCTATTGCTGCATGCCTTTGCTACCCTATTTAAAATCTTTTTCTTTTTAAAGTATTGGACTGCTCTTTGAATATCAATGCTTATTATAGATGTTGCTTTAAGGAGGTCTTTCAAACCTTAATTTACACCTTTGAGTACTTAATACCAAAAGAAATGTCTGCTAGGCCCAGGGTGGATCAAAGTGAAAACAATTTAATCAACACGCAGAAGCCCTTGTTTCAAGTAATTGATTGTAATTTTGTTTTGGATTTAGAGAAATCAAACTGTCGAGAAAATAACTGTGCTGCAATCTATTAAAATGTTTGATTTGCTACTAGTGTTGAGTTGTTGTAGTAAAACTGGTATTTCTTTTGCTAATCGGGCAGATTTACTGCTTTGCTCTGCTTTTGTTAAAGCACATAACTTAGCCTTCGTTTATGCAGATTATTTAAGTTTTCATGACTTTTTATGAAGTTGCAAGTTGATGAATAGCATGTTTCTTATTTACTCTGTCAAACCGCATTTAGGCGAAAGCGGGTATATAATGCACAAAATCTTCACTTGTTTTTACTGTTGTAGTGTACTGGATAAAGAGGGACTATTTAAGAAAAATTTTGCATTTAAAACCAGGAAAAAGTACTATTTTGTAAGTAGTGAAATGAACTGATTTTGTTCTTCAGGATTTCAGAATTAGTGGGGGTTTGCCCTCTTATAATTGGCAGATAAACTTCTCATCCTTGAATGTATGAAGTACGTTCAGAGTACTGAAGCTAGTTAAATTCAAACTAGTTGGGGTATTAAAAATAATTTCTAAGCCACTGTAAAAGCTTACCACTTAACACTTTTAATAAATGCTCTTTGTGAACACTATGTCTCTGATTTCCAACAGTTCCATCAGTGGTTTAGCTTTCTTTAAAACTTAATGTATTACTTGAATATTTCATTTGTCTGAAATTATTACAGTGGCTTAAATCAGATATAGGTATAGGTTGCCAAAATTTGAAATTGAATTTGAAATTAAAATTTAAACTCAATCTTAACAGGTGGAATATCTTTAGAAAACAGCTGGCGCAGGTGCAGGTGTTCCCGCTGCCCCGGGCTCAGCTCTGCCGGCCCTGCAGTGCTGCCTTGAACTAGCGTGGGGTCAGTGGTCCCGGTGTGCGGCATTGCGGAGAGCGTGAAGTGGCGCTTTTCCAAGTGCGCTGCCCTTGTGCGTGTGGTTTTGGGTCAGTCTGAAATACCAGTTTTAACTTCTGAAGCTGTAAATAGTTTGATATTGGGCTGTACTCTGACCATCACTACTTTTCAAAGACATGAGAGAGAGGGTCTTGAATTATTTTTGTCTATTTGTCTTTAGCAATCTCTACGTTACTCTACAGAAAGTGGAAACAACGATGTGTGATTTCCTGTAAATTGGGGTTGTGTCCCGGAGTGTTGAACGTTTTTCCTATGCTTGAAGGATCTCCCATGTGACTCAATGCAGCCTTTCCCTCATGGAGCTTTTACAAGAAATGTGGTGTGTATTACAGCACGTGCACCCTCTCTGTCCGACTCGGCCAGCTGTTTCAGGGCGTCAGTGAGATTTCTGGATTTCTCTCTTTCTTTCAGATCTGGTTGATATCAACCAATGTCTTTTAATCTCAACCTTAAAATTATATGATCCAAGACAAACTGTACTATTGCAAAGGCTTTGTTTTCTTAAGAGAATAATAGTCAGCGCACATACCAAAGATGCTGCAGCGGGGTTCTGTTGTTGTCAAAACACAGTGAAGAATTTCAATTAAAGAGATCTTAACAAAAGATTTAAAAATTTTTTTTTAATAGAAGTTTTTGGCAAAGATGAAAAAAATACTCTTTAAAACGAAGAAACAGAAATGCTTCTGTAGTGTTCCCTCTTCTTGTTCTTCTTGCCTACTCCCCTCATGCCCACTATTCCCCAGTGAGGCAGGGGTACCGGGCAGGAGGTGGGGAGCCAGCCTGCGCTGGAGCTACTGCGCTCCAGTTCTCTTTAGGCACCGTCATTTACTTTTGTTTTGTTCTAGTTGGTTAAAATAATAAGCAGCGGGGTTTAAAATTTATTGTGTGGTATCTGTAGGGTTTGTATTTTAATCTTTCTTAGTTCTAAACATAATTAATACCGATATCATAAAAGTGTCTATGCTCTGTATCTTTACCAGAATTTTTCAGTTCACCGTGCCTCGGTTCTGGCTTTTTGGGTCTCTCTGGCCATGAATAACTCAGGTGCTTATCTCCGGCAGTGCCCATTCCTTTCCTTTGCAAGAGAGTATTGGAAATGCTCCCGTGCATGTCCAGGCTGTGAGTAACCACAGTGAAGTCCATCTGAATCTTGGTAATTTCATTCAGCTGATGGGGCAATAGCAAGGGCAGTGCTGCATCTATCTATTGGGAGGCTTAGGAAATGTCTCTCCTTTAAACTTGATTTATATCATTGTTAATTCATAGTTAGCAGTGAGAAGCGGTTAATTTAAAAAAGAAAAAAAAAACACAGGAGGGTTCGGGTGGAGTGCCTCAGATATGACTGCTGAAATTACCTCACTAGGTCAAGTCTTCTGGTAACTAAGGATGAGCAGACTGTTTGGATCCTCAGTAGTATCTTTCTGATCTGTTAATCAAAAGAAACGCAAATGTTGCCTTTAATATTTTGCAAATACATCTCTCTTTCTAAAATATGTCACATGAGAGATTTTTACAGGAAGAGTTACATGTGAAATCAAATTACCCTATTGGCAATTTTGTAACATACTAACTGAAGCGAAAAGCTGAATCCCAAAGTTGCAATTGCAAGCCAAGAACTAAACCTCTCTCTATTTACATTTCCCATCATATACGTGCATATACTGAGTTTCATTATGCCATGTTGCTAGAATTCACAACTGTTTCCTTATCTTACCGTTTATGGCTGTATAGGGTGTGCTGGGACAGTGGAATTTTATGCAGTGATGGGAGGCTTCGTAGATCACTTTCATACATGTGTTACTAACACTTTACACTATTGTTGCTTCTCTGGCATGAAATATTTGCACTTCACTGTGGCTGCATGCCTTCACCCATGCTCATCTTTGCCCTCTGAGGCCATGGGTGGTCTGTGGCTGGTCCATGGAGCCAGTATCTTCAAAATTTGGTAAGAGTCTTTGGCATGTGTCATTTTGAGGACTGGCAATAGTCCAAATCACTTAAGAATTTTGTAGTTAAGTCTTTGCACACTGAAGTAATAAAAATTAACTCTTCATATGCAGGCTAAAATAAATGAATGTAGTTTCATATTTATTTTTATTGCTTTACAGGAGGATATTATTAGGAACAAAAAGATAAAACTAGTAATGTTTTCTGAACCATTGCATTAACAAATTATTTAGTTAAAAATGCCACAAGGAAATTATCTTAACTTGACAAAAGAACAAATAGTGCTAATTGCTCTTAAACTTAGCTTGTTTAGTCTACAAATGTCGCTAGCAAAATAGCATCCTTTTCATTTTTGTGGGAGGGGGAGAGTCTGGTGTGCACACACAGCCTGCTACACGTGCAGTCCAAGAGGGTCAAATGAGACTTCTCTGAAAAGGTGTCAAAATCAGTCTAGTAGCAGTATTCCTGTGAGAATATGGCAAGTGGATTTATTTCTGGATAAAGTTGGTGTAAAAAAAATTGCTATGTGTTAAATGGGTCAGAAGTGCTAGTGTTTGAGACATTTTTGTAATTCCAAGATCTTGCTTGTTCCTTAGGCAGTGATAAGAATGATAAGACAGAAGAAAAAGTCTGATAAATGATTGCAGCTGTACAGTGTCATGCAACAAAATATGTATATATTGAACCTTGTTTTTATCTGATCTGGTAAACAGTGTCTTCTGAAGTGCAGCAGCTTGTAAACCTAGGTTGTTATTACTTGTGGGCTGATGGAAGATACATCATTATTGGGCTGTCAAGTTCTATGCATTTATTACATATTGCTATATAGGTTCTGTGTTCTATTAGTGCTAAATACATCATACTGTTCCATTTTAAAATCCTGCGCCTGACTTTGAAAAACATGGCAAAAAAAGCATGCTCGAAAAGCATGCTTAAAAAAAAAAGGGGGGGTGTGTGTGTGGAGAAAAAGCCTTGACTAGGTGTGACTAAAATAATATCTACAGTGTTCTGTTTGGAGATGAACCAGACCCGAGTATTTGACATGTCTGACACTGAGGGGAAATACTTTTGCTAGGTGGAGTATTTTTGACAAATGTGTGTGTTTGATATTCCTCACCTGACCATTTGTCAGTTGTTTCCTTGGTTAATGAGCATGATCACAAAAGAAAGTAGCAGAACGTACAGGCCTCCAATTTGTTCTTCATCAATAAAAAGAACTAAACATCTGTGTATTCAAACTCAAAATAGAGGCATAGCTTTCTTTTTGTTTTAATTTTTTAAAATTTATAGACATTAATCACTTTTTGTTCTTTTTTAAAAATGAAAACTGGGCTAGTCTGTGGATAGATTTACTAAAACTATCATCAGAGCAGCAAAAAACATGCAAGGAGCAATTAATTTCAGTGATGCTAGCTATCTAGCATATCTTAAAATTAAGGTGTGGGTAAATTTTCTGTCTTTCACAAGTTGGAAGATTAAAGAAGTTTTTCTTCCCAAAGACCAAGACTACAGGACTTGAATCTTTATTTTCTCTGATCAGTCTAATAGATCACATTGATAAATGTGAGTTGACTTTAAAAAAAAAAAAAAAAAAAGCCCCAAACCTACCCTTCAGCAGTTGCGTAGCATTCTGCAGGCAACCGCAGAGGCAGAGTTCTGTAAATGAAATTTCCAAATGGTGAAATCCTATCTTCAGCCTATTCTAGTTTGAACAGCGAGATTTGCAGGATGTGCAGCTCAGCCAATTTCAAATTCCTGGTGTGAAACAATCAAGATAAGAATCAAAAAGTAAAGAAAGGGAAAAGCCCTGTTAGATCAAACGCTATACACTAGATGTCTCCTTAGGCAGAATTTCTCCTTCCTTACTACTCTTGCTTAAAATAAAAGGAGCCCCATAGCATAGGCTGTTTCTTGTAACTATTCTTCAGCTGCATGATTTTGTTTTGGGAAGTTTTTTCTGGTCATTTAAAATGTGTTTCCAGCTACACTGTCTTCAGTAGATTTACCTAAAACCTAATCTTTTCTTGCCCTTGACTTTTACTTCTGTTAAATTGCTGTGTCTCTTCTCCTAGCTGGAGATGTTACTTACCTGTACCTGAGACCTAACAGCTTTCCAAGTTATCAGGTAGACTTTCACTGAGATTAAAAAGACATTTAATGCAGAGGGTAGTAACTAGTTCCATTTTTGTATTGATTTTGAAAACGATAAATAACATGCTTTACAAACCCAATTTTTTCTGGGATGCTTTTGAAGATGGTGAATTTAGTGTCAGTTCTTCAGAAAAGCTTAAGAAAGCTTAAATTCAAGTCGTTCTTGATAGCATTGACACATCCTTTACAGTTACTGTTGGGACATACACATTACAGAGAAAACAAGATACTATTAACCCTGTTTGCAGGGAGCTCTACTGAAAAACAGAAGACAAAAGAAGAGTGGAAAGGTGAGGCACTGCGAAGGGTATTGGTCAGATTACTGTGGACATAAGATTTAGAAGTTAATAGCTTCCTGAATTAAAAACTAATATGTAAGAAACTGAGTTCTTTTGTAGGGGTGAGCTTATGCTGATGAGCGCATATTGGCTGATGCTCTTTCAAAAATAGTCTTGAAATTTGATGGCGTTATTCTAACATTTACCATGTTAGATGCTCAGTTTCCCATTTCACATTCCTAGATGAACACTTTTATAGATGAACACCTTCAATAACAATCTGTTAAGTGCTTTTTTTTTTTTTTTTGGGTGGTATAAAAGCGGTGCATAGAAGTGGATCTGTATTACTGACCACCCTCTGAAGATGGTAACGCTAGAAAGATCAGAAAGGGCAGGAGGGTTGGAAACGCCATGGGAGGCTTCGGTTATCCCATGCAAAGTGTGCGGTTGTCATATCAAAATGTAATATAGAGACCAGGTAGCTATTTCGTGCAGCAACTGGTTAAGGAAAAGTTACAAAATGGGAGTGGGGTATACTGATGTCTGTGGAGTCATGAGAGCCATTGAGAGGGTGAACAGGAGTCAGAAGTTCCTTTTCCCTTACAGGAATGTCAAGTTAAGCTAATAAGAGGCAGATATATAAAATTGTAAAGGAAGACACAAGCTGTTCTTTTTCCGAGCAGGGAGCAGACCTGTAAAACTGCTTACCAGAAGAGGTAGATGCTAAGTGTTTATGGGACTGAAAATGTTAATGGAAGAGAATTCCTTTGAGCTTACTAAATAGACAGAAACCAAACAAATTGTGGTCTGAAAAGTCATCTGAGTTGAAAATAGCTGGAGGCTAGGAGATTATTTAGGGGACTAGATCATGTTGGTGCTGTTTTCACTCTTCCTTTGGGCATCTGCCTTTGGGTCACTGCTGGAGAGAGGGTAATGGGCCGGGGAGCCCTTTGGCCTGATCCGGTACAGCCACTCCTCAGGTCTTATTCAGGTCTTTTGCAATTTTGTTTAGATAAAATCTTTTATCTTGTATAAAGGAAAATACAAGGTGCTGGGGAACTAAGATTAGCAAGTTTTTTCACTTTTTTAACTGTGTGCAAAGTGGCATAATAGGTTATCTAATCACACTTCCACTTGTTTGTAGGTTAAATACCTGTTATGTGTTGCTCTGTACATGTAATACATTAGTTCAAAGGGGCTATAAATTGAGCTATACAGCTGTAATGACCATAGGAAATTCAACAGAAAATATTTCCAATGAAACAAAAATACTGACTTCACTCATTTTGGCAATAAATTAAGTTTGCTTAGGTTTTTTTTTTTTTTGCACCCATTTGCAATAAGGAAAAACATTTTCCTACAGTAGCAAAGCCCAACATAATTGAAATGTTAATTAATCTAATGAACAGCATTTTTAGGAAAAGCTTTTTTTATTTCAGAATAGACCACCTAGGGTAGGAGGTGCACAGTTTAATAGTTTAACTGTATACGTGTAGATGAGCCCCACTTCACTACTTACAACAGACTTGAATAAGGGCACTGTTAGGTTGTTGTCAATTAATCATAGCCTAGTGATGGTCTTTATGTGAGGCCTCTCTACTGTGGCTTCATTTCCTGATGCTCATCAAATCCTTTGAATATGCTGTCATTGATGAATCAAATATATTTGTTTTCCTTATCATGCTTAGGTCCTGTTGTAAAAAAAAAAAAAAAAAAAAAAAAAAAAGTGAAGAACAAGTGGTATGATGGTATGATTAGTCTAATGCTGCTGTTGATTAATGAATTTAATCCTTTTATTAAATAAATGTTATTCTCCTTGACCATACTGCTAAAGTAAATATTTTGCAATGTTTATCTGTACTGTAGGCTGCTTATTCCTTGGAACAGGTTTCGGTGTCTCTTACTCCATGCATAAGTCTAGTATCGATGCAACTATTTCCCTATTCAATCAGTGTGACAGACAAACAAACATAGTTTCTCAGCTCTGGTATCTATATGGTTTGAAAAGACAACAGAATAATATATATATATATATATGTTATACAGTTAGTGTCTGTGTTATTTGTGGTATGACTCACATTCCCTAGTACGTTATTCCGTGTTTGCTGTGAGATTTTTGTGCTGGGATCCCGACCGTTGTCCAAGGCACCAGGCATCCCTTGGAAAGAGAGGTGTATTTTGACGACAGAGCTATAGGGCGCTTCTTCCCTTTCAGGGCTGTGTTCCCTCTTCCTCCCTTGAGCCGGTTCTATCCTGTTCTGACCCTGCAGCGAGATGCTTCAGGAGCTGAGTGGTAGAAAAATATTAATTTCCATGTGTTAGGAGAAAGGAAGTGGTGAGAGCAGCCAACTGGGAGTGGGTAGATGAGGGGTACCAAGATCTCCCTGCGCAAAAGCAGGTAGGTTTTGGCTAGGATGCGACTTGAGAATAAAACTAAACCAAAGCCTTCAGGTGAGCTACACCCTCTGAGATCTCATGGACAAGAGGCAGCTTATTTGGGAACGGGTGTGCTGTCCCTCTGCCCTCGAAGTTTTTAGCCCCTGCTGCAGGAATGGCTTACCTGCTTGTGAAGCAGGAAAGCTTGCCATGGTAATGAGAGGCACAGTCTTTTTTCCTATGCCCTAGTCTGTGATTTGTCACAGATCAGTAGCTGCTGTGTTAGAATAAGTTGTCCTTTTAGCAGGGATGACTGGACAACCAGTGCATGAACAAGGACAGCCCTCTCCGGGTAAGTTTTAACTCCTTGTGAGTCAAAGCCCTCATATAACGCTGCAAAATTACCCCGTTAGAGAAATGATGGGAGGATGGGAAGGGCAGAGGCAGGAGGGTTTGTAGGAAAGATGATATTGTCTACTGCTGGTAGGGTGTGGAGATTTGAAAAAGGGAAAAATTCCAAGACCGTGTTGCTTGGTCTTGGGCACCTTGAACTGCTGCTTAATCACAGAGAGAAAGAGCTTAATCTGTAGGTTATTTGTATGAAAATATTTTTATAGAATTTTTATAGAAGGGTGATGCTACTGCATGAGTACATTATGCACCAAATGTCACTCAGTTTTGAAAAATTCCTGGGGAAATGAGAGGGGGCTGTAAGCAGAAGCGCAGCAGCTTTTGATGAGCCGTATTTTTGGAAAAAATATTTAATTAGACCTTGATATGTTTAATGGATGATTTCAGGGCAGTCAGTGTTACCTGTTGGCAGCATGAGAGGCTTACGTTTTTCTCTGGCTTTGCACAAAATAATAATAGTAATAATAATTTTAGGAAGAATCTGGAACACATTATAAACACCTTATTTTAGGGGAGCTGCATCCCAGGAACATCTGGAGTATATGAGCCCAAGCTCCACCACAAACTTTACTTTTGACCTCTGGTATGACTTTAAGTTCTCAGAAAAATGTTTTCATACCTATGGATTTTTAAGTGCTTTTGAGTATTAAAAGTAACTCATAATTTTGGGAGCTACATTAAAAGAATTCTTGGATCCCAATTCTTTAGACTGTGCTATTACTTGTACATG
Organism: Fulmarus glacialis; assembly: GCF_000690835.1. Lineage (NCBI taxonomy): Eukaryota > Metazoa > Chordata > Aves > Procellariiformes > Procellariidae > Fulmarus > Fulmarus glacialis. The sequence continues at coordinate 44,161 of NW_009225034.1, forward strand.
CCCAATATCACAAGTAAGGTGGATTTTTAGAACATTTTGCTATGCATCTGTTCTTAAACCCGATACTTTGCTGCAAGGGCAAATATCCTGCAAGGTGCTCCTGCAGAAGGCAGACGGAAGGCAACCAGCCTTTCTAACGTGTTCGTAGATAGGAAGAGAGTCACAACTTCAACAACACTGGGTGTACGTGATGTTCAGGGTCAGTGGCCACAGAGGGACTTCTTGAGCCTGTTGACGTCAAACTGTCTGCAAACGCCGTGTCTTGCAGCAGAACCCAAGTCCCGCTGCATCGTCTAAATGTCCTCTGTAGCTCATTAGCTTGACCCGACAAGAATGTAGATCAAGCTTTTACTCTGAAAGAACGCCCCGTTTGAGTTCTGGTTGCCCCAAAATGCAAGGGTTATAGTGGTACTGATATTGAGGGAAACACAGACAGGGCTTGAATGGTGGTTACATTCATTAGGCTTGAAAATAACGCGATATTGTCATGTCCTCTTGTTATTTTTGGAGATTTCCTTATTTAAACATTTTGAGCCCAGTTCCAAATGTGATGTCTACTTAAAACATGTAACCCACCTCCCAAAGCATGGCACATTTGAGACAATTTTAATGAATTCAATAAATTAAGCTCTTTAAGAAACATGTACAGTTGTGCCTTTGCCCCACTGTAATGATTTCTGATGCTTGCTGTAATCTAGATTGGTTCTTCTGCAAGGCCACCATTAATCCCAAAGCAGAGGAATATCTTGTCCTGAATATCTAAAAACACAGACAAGGCAGGCACCGTTAGCAGAAGCAGGGAAAGGGAAGAAGGTATTTTTCCCAGGGAAGCAGTTAGAGCTTTGTTCCATATCCCCAAACTGGAGACCAGTTTGAAAGTCCTGGTAACCTTGCAACTATCAGTTCCCTACAAACACATTGCCATGTTGACAAAAGCAGGTTCCTGCCTCCGTTCAGCTGTGAAGGCTCATCTGAGTTAACGGGCTCTGCATGGTGAAGGGAAGGGTTTTCAATGAGCAGCGCGGCTGAGTCGATTTGGTAAGCTGGAGCAGGCTGAATTAGTATCACGGGAAATATGGCTCTTCCTACCTCGAGGAAAGGGAATGGAAAAAAAAAATTCTGATTTTTTTTTTTTTTTTAAATGGTATATTTTGTTTGTGTCTTGGTTCAGTTTTTAGGTGTGTAGTTGAATCAGTAATAAACTTACTGAGAATAACAGAGTGGCCCCTAAATGCTACACATCAGATTTATTTTTTTTACACAGGGAAAATTTTTTTTTTCTCTTTCCAAGTTGAGGTGAGTCTGCTGAGAGCACTCAGTTTGACAGGCTGTTATTCTCAGTCTTTTCTCTGATTAATCTTGCAGTGATTAATTTAAATTTAAAACTCAGTTCTAGAATAAAACCACAAAAAAATATTTATCAATATGCTACTATTATTGTCAATGTGTCACTAGTCATCATGTCCACTATTTTCAGAAAACAAACAAGCAACACAAATTAGAAACTACCTTGAATTTACATAGGTGGGCCCCCATCCTAGGTGTAGCAGTCTGTGAAGGTGGGATTTTGTGACTACTCTAGAGGCCATAGTCCCTTCACGTAACACTCAGCACTTTGAATAATAACTATTTATACTCTTAAGATTTAACTTAATTTTTCTAGGATCTTTTAACTTTCAGTTTATGTGAATTGGGCTGCTTACTAATGAATTTCATTTAAATGCCTTGCAAGTGAAATCGTGCTGCAGCACGGCTCGCCCTCCCTCCTTCCCCAGTGGTACCAACTGATTGGTATTGACAAGATTACTCCTGTGCGTTATGTGTTTTTAATAGAGCTGGCTAAGATGGTTTCAATTTTTCTAGGATCTTTTAACTTTCAGTTTATGTGAATTGGGCTGCTTACTAATGAATTTCATTTAAATGCCTTGCAAGTGAAATCGTGCTGCAGCACGGCTCGCCCTCCCTCCTTCCCCAGTGGTACCAACTGATTGGTATTGACAAGATTACTCCTGTGCGTTATGTGTTTTTAATAGAGCTGGCTAAGATGGTTTCCTCTCCAGCAATTTAGCTTCCTTTCCTTTCAGTGGGCTATAAGCTATTTTCTGTGATTGCCTCAATTTTTGACTTTTATTGAAATTGGTGTTTAAACTTGTATATAGCTGCTACAATATTCTTTTGCTCTGGTCTGACTTTCCCTATTTTTCTCATTGCACAGTGAATCCTGATTCTGTGCACTTTTGAAGAGTGGTTTCTGTATCTGGATGATCTTTTCCCCAGAATAGTGTTGTCTGCTTACCCAGTTCTTTTTCCTTATCCCCTCATAAATCCTGTTTTGTTTTAATAGTTGGTTCACATACGTCCATAGGCATACAGGTGCTTGGTATATGAAAGAGTATTTCTGAAGTGTGGAAAGTTGTGCAACTTTTGTGTGATATGAATATCTATGTTAAACATTTCTTCTTTAAAACATCCAGAAAGTTAGCTTGCGTCAGGTTTTTCCATATTTCTGATGTAATAAAGGCCTAAAGATAGAACAAAGATCAGGAAATAAAGATTTCTCAGTTGACAGAGAAAAGCCATTTCAGGTAGAGTTTAGGAATATAGGTGGGTATGTCTCTGGGCAGGTCTTGGATACTTTGAGTGTTCCCTGTTGAGGCTTCTTGTCGAACGCCCTCGGTGATCCCCCTCCATCTGAGCATGCTCCAGTGCTGTGCGGCTGCTGTGCTCCTCGAGTGGGGTGTTGGTGCAGTTTGTGCTTGGTATTTTGTCACTAAGAACCCTATTGCTACCAACTAGTTGCAGGTAATGACAGTTTTTACTGCTGTCTTGTGTGTGGTCCTGATTTTTTTCCCCCCACTCATATGTATTTGTTTCTCTTTAATTTTTTGAGTTGATATTTATCTCAGTTCAGCTTCTCTTAGATCTGAAAAGGAGATGTTACTGTAGAAGTGCTGAATTGTTTAAAAAAATTGCCATACATCGCTGTGGAACTGTGATTAAAAGAAATAACTTTGATTTTCTCTGTTTATGTTCCAAGCATGGCAGTGGTAGAATCACCGCTAGTTTTGTATATGCCTATTAACCAAATGAAAGGAAGGATTCAATGGAGTGATTAGTTTTCAATTTAGGCTTTTAAAACTATTGTCTGATGCTTTTTGCAGCCTAGTTACTGAGGGGAATATCCAGGATTTAGTTATTTTTAATTCTCTTTTGATTGGGATACTCTTTCCAGATACTGAATCCAGATAAAAGCAGGATACTCGAGGAGAATTTAGAAGAAAAGATACTGTGTCCTTAGAAGGCTTTTGTAATTCACAAAGCACAACATCTAATGACTGAATTTGTTGTTAAAGCTCAAATAGCGCCAGAATCTCAGAAAGTAGTGTAAATAGTGTGATCCTAAGAGGATTAGAAGAAAAACATGAGCGCACAAGTTCACATGAGGAACAGAAGTGATTCAAAGCTCACGCAGAAAACATTGTTTTAGCCGCAGCACGAACCCAGTGTAATTCCTTGTGTAATGGATGGGTAGGAGAAAATAGCATAAATGATGGCGTTTCTAGAAGAAAATGGTTAAACATTTTTGTAAAAAGCTTCTAGAGAAATCCTTGGTTTGAATTGATGATGTTTGGAAACAGGTGAGGAATAATGTTAGTTTACATCTGTGCTATGTGTTCATAACCAGATTTGTCACTGTGCAGTGCCACGGTTGTTTTTATCTGTGGTTTCGTCTTTGTACCACACAATTACTACTCGGTCGGTAACAGCAGCCCAATCTGTGCTAGCAGCATGGATTGGTATTTGTTTTTTTGGTAGCTGGTTTGATGTGTTAGTTTTGACCCTGCGGATCGGAACTGGCTGTCTCATGCAACCTGTTTGCCTGGACGTTTTGCCACCTCTGCGTGCAAGCCACGTCTCAAGAGTTTGTGGCTTCAGGCGTTGCTGCCGGTCTCTGCACCGCGGCGGGATGCTCTTTCCAAGCAGATGATGTTGGGCGTTGTACCGAGCGTTTGGGGGCGGTGTCATGGGGGGACACAGGCATGAGGTCTGTCATTCTTGTGCAGAAAAAGCCAGTGTGGGCAAAGCTGGTGAGCACTGGCTGGGAGCAGGTCGGTACACACGCAGCAAAATCTTAGTTCTTTTTAAGTCAGGGGAGCAGTATTCAGTCAGTGCTGAAGGCATTAGTCATCAGTCAGTGGTCAACCCTCCAGCCCCTCCAAAATGAAGGATCCAAATTCACAAGCTACTGTGTGTTCCCCAGGTGTTCTTTATCAACTTCCAGGGCATCTGGTGGATTATTTTTAAGTGTCACATAGTGTAGCTGTTACTACACCTGGTCACCTGTTTTAAATGACTGTAACAGGTCGGTATATAAAGGCGAGAGATAGTCTAAAATCAATAAATTATAGCTGTCACATGTCAAAATGGCAAAATCCAGTAGGATAAATTTGCAAAGAAAAAAGCTGCTGATGAGGCGTTTGTACTCAATACTTGATTCTGAAGAAGGACATTGCAGAGTTTTCTAAATGTTTACGTGTCGCTTCAAGCGCTTTTATTTAAAACTGGAGCCTACAACCAATTAGCATGAGTGAGGAATGAAGCAGAGTCAGTGAACGCTTTCTTTTCTCCTTCTCTGCTCTCTTGAGTCTTTGCTTCCAGCTTCTTTCCGTGTCACTGCCCTGTTTAGATAGAAAGCGAAGGACAAGAAGCTTCTTCCACGGATCAGACAGAAAGGTTTCCCTCTCTGGCTTCGACGATAAGTACAGCACTCAGAAGACTGCACAAGGGCAAAGGGGTGTTGGAAGGAGACAGTTTGGGCAGTGTATACTGAAGAAAGCCTTTTTTCATTGAAGAAAATGGTTTATGTTTGTGCAATCATCCTTTTATTTATGTTTGCCATGTTCCTTCCCAAACGAAATAACCCAAACCAAGCGTCACACTCGGAACAGGGCAGCAGAGCCCTCCTCTGCCTTTCTCTGCACACAGCTTTTATAATGAGGCAGTCTGCTCTCAGAAGAAGAGTGCAAATATTGGTTGGTTGGTGTGTTGTTCTGTTTTTAAGGAAAACTCTCATTATAAGCAAGTAATGTTTGTTTATGGGATCTCCCGAGCGAGGTGATAAAGCTTTCTCTTCTCTGCTGGTCTGCAGCTCTGGCTGTGGAAAAAACAAACTTTCTGAGTATCTCTGCATAGGAAACCGTGCTACTTGAGGAGTGCAGTTTTACTTCGCCTATTTACATAATTCCTGCGGCACCAGTACAACTAAGCAAGGGAACAAGAGCATGTTTGCAAATTCTTTCAATTCCCAGCATCAGCATCCTCTGCAGCCTCTTGCTTGCCCTGCGAAGGTTACATTTCTGCCCGCCTTGGTTCTGCCCGCCTTGGTGGTGCGGTGGGATCTTCTAAGAATAAAATAAGCCTGACTACTGCAGCTCTTTTTTTGGCTGGGTTCAAAATTGGCTTTATAATAAGCCATTTCCTGCTGGATCAACACAAATCTTTGTGTTGATCATGAGCCCTGCAAACCATAGTTATTCTTTACTCATAGTAGAAGTTTTTGAACACAGTTTACAGATGCTTTGTAAATAGTTTAATCTAAAAATAGTCAGATAATACTTCATTAGTCACCCATGTCCATCTGTCCCCCTTCCTGCGCTTTGAGTGGGCGATTAGATTATTTCCCAACAAGAAAAGTAGTCTGGCAAGTATCTGTATGGAGAGCAACCACTGAGAAATATTAGTGTGAATAAAAATTATTTGTCATTAATGAATAAAAATGGATGTTACAGTGGATGAAGTAAACACATATTTGGACATCAAAATGTGTTTGTTTATACTTAACTATTTTATTGTTAGATGCATGAAATTATTATTGATATTAAAGAAAATTACTAACGCATGCATTTTTTTGGATTATGTTTTTGTTTGTTTTTTGAAGATGGGAAAGATTTTTCTTGAATATGGCACTAGGAAGATTTCTGTTACGTACATGTTGTCAAATGTTGCCAGCAACTAGTATGAGCTGGGTTTTTTTAATTACTGAGGTCACTGCAGGAGTTGGTAACTATCTGGGTGCATGGGCACACCGGTGGATGTAAACGGAGTTATTTAGTGCAATAATGTGCTAGGAAAACAGTTTTTTGTTTGTTTTGGGTTTTTGTTGTTTGGGGTTTTTTTTGTGGGTTTTTTTTTTTTTTTTTTTTTAACTGCTTTTCAGTGGATGTAACCATTTTGGAAGTCAAACTGCTGGAATGTTGATTTTTGTTTGGGGCTTTTCAGAGTGTTTAGAAGTCAGCAGCTGAGGTTTATTTCCAGAAGAAATTTGGCCTGGGCAGAGGATTATGTAAGCAGCCTACTTTGCCTAGTTAACTTCCCGAAGCCTTTTCTGGAGCGCTAAGGCAAAATCCAGACATCAGGATTTGTTGTTTTGTTTGTGTGCGCTC
>NW_009225034.1:50622-64013 GCF_000690835.1 Fulmarus glacialis
GAATGGGCGCGACTGTCTAGAGGTCTGATGGTGTAAGTGTTCATTCAACAGGCTTATTTGTTCAAAGGTCTGTGTCTCGGGCTCCCCGCAGGAGCAGTTCGTGTGATGTGGGTAGCGACAGGATATATGCAAAACCCCAGCTCTGCGTGCTCTTCTGTGCCTGATCGCTGCCGCTCTAGGCTGTATACAAATTCAGTGGTAATCACTCAGCTCCTCAAAGACAGTAGCCTGCAAGAGCTGTGAAGGCCCATACTTAATAACGTTTTATTGTGTTAACATCACCGTTTTCAAAATAATAAAAATTAATGTTTCCAATTTTGTCTCCTTATTTCCTTGTCAGCATCACCCTTCTGTGGCAAGAGGCACCTGAAAGGAAAACTTCCGCATATCAATGCACTGCCAATGGTAAGTACCTTTTTGACTGACTAAAGGCGGTGTGGTTCCTTCCTGCAGATATACTGTAAGCCATCTTGTATTGCAAATAGTATTTTTAGAATAACTACGTTTTAGTACACAAGTGGATTATTTTAATTTTTTAAGAAATGTCTAGACCATTATTCTGTTTGATAAAAATATTAAAATTGTATCTGGATTTTATCCCGGGAAAGTAGGGCAGGATGTTAATTTTGAAGCGAGAAGTGTGACTTGACAATAACACAGCTCATCCTGTTGGTAATGGGTTTTGCTTCCTCTTTCGGCCAAAAGCGTCTTCGGGGTAAGCTGTAGCAGGGCTGAGTGCTCTATTGCCCCGACTTGGGTGCTCTCTGCAGTTTGTTTCAGTACTAACGGCTTCTTCTATTTAAGGGGAAAAAAAAAAAAAAATCTACGCAGTGTCAGGCGTATTTTGCTTCAGCATATTTGACAGCATAAGACTAGTGAAGTTAAAATCTTAGGTCCTATAGAAAGGGGCTTGGTTGATGCGATCTTCTTACTCCATCTCTGGAATATTACTCAATGTTACAGGCTATTGGAAGTTCGTATTTGCAGACTGTCTTTATGGTTTACTTATGCTTTCTGATAGTTGTGCAGATGGAAGGCCGAGGTTAGGTCTGACGAGAAGGATTGGAACTTACTGCTCCCGCTTTGATCAAATAAGCAGTTTTGGTATCTTGTGTTGTCATAGTTGAGGTGTGCTACAAGAATGGTAATTGCAGCATTAGCCTTAAGAAATAAATGCATAAAGTGCCAGCCTGGGTTTTGTATTTCAAGCATCTCTACATCATTGTGCTCAGTAGAGAAGTTAAAGGGATGGTATTTCTAACCACTAGGTTTGAAAACTCAATTTGGGATCTGAGAGCTGAGCTGGGTTCCTTTGGTTTGTGTGTGGGCATGGATCTAAAGAATATGTAAATAAATTATAGCTTCACTTATACCTTTGCAACTCCACTGTCTTTGCCCTGTGAGCAAAATGTCACTCCAAGAGAGTTTGCTGGGATGTAACTGCTTTATTTTGAAAGTAGTAAGTAATTCTGTTGACTCTCGAAGACATCATGGAGTGAAATGTAATGCAGCATATATTTGGCACTAAGTAAAGCAAATATCACTTTGAAATCAGAAGATCTGCACCAAGTGTGTATGTCATTTAATAGCCTGATGTTTAGGCTCAGAGTTGGTATGTGTAAAGTTTATATTGATTTGGGATGAATTTCAGCTGGTGGGAACAGATTTGTTGAGTGAGAAGGCATCGTTTCTACCTGGTCACTTAGCCTAGTATTTTAACTTTCCAAAACTGAAACTAGCAGCGCTCTCAGCCTTTTTTATTATTGCTAAATTTTCATTGTTGTTGTTGACCTTTTTGCAACAAAAAGCTACTCTGATTTCTTTTCATTCTGTATTAGTTGAGCATGTTTTTAGGTATGATTTAAAATACAGGTCTGTATTACTGCTTCTCTTAAAAACATGACTCATTCCATATTAACCTAGTCCTTATACTTAATAAAATTTTAAAATACTGAGAGATATGTACTTGAAATGTTACTGCATTTTGTCCTAATTTTCCCCCTACAAATTATATTAGAAATTCAGAATTGCACAGTCTCAAGGGCATGCTAGTTGTTACAGTGATCATAAAACTTACTCAACTGTTACTTGCAGTGAAGTGAAATACTCTCCACTTTTTTCTTTAAGGACTGCTTTTGTGCTATAAGTTGTTATATTTTATTATTCTAGAGATTTCTAAACAATTACTCATCTCTTGATTAACTTTGAAACAGTTTGAATGTAGATTTAAGAGGCAAGCTGGACACATTCTTCATCATCCCAAAAGTAATCATAACTTAATCTGGTTTGTAGTAGAAAAGACTTTTATAGGTTTTTAATACGTTGTTTTTCTCTCTGATGTTTGTAGACAAAGTATGGGCCAGAGGTTGACCTGAAAAAAGCAGTTTGTATTCTTCTCTCAAACAGGACGTGGTTTAACTTGGCTACCCATGTTCAATACACATATTTGAATCAGAAATTAATTTCTGATTCCCTTGAGAAGTGATGCTAGCATTTTTGATCAGTTTTTCAATCATGATTGTCAGTTCCATTTCTTAGTACTAAGAAAAAAAACCACAGAAGTTACACATCCTCTTTTGTTTTTTCTTTGCTTTCTACTTTAAAGGTAATGAAAAGATGCTTATTTTTTGCATCATATATGATATGTTAACTGATAACTAAATAGGGTAAAATATCAGTTAGTCCTTAAAAACATGTTATAATTGTTGGTGATTTTTTTTTTAAATAAAATATTTATATGGTGATATAGCCTGCTAAAAGAGAGTATGGCTGTGTTCAGTTGGTGTAAGTTCTCCTTCCCATTCTTCCAGTCAACTGTAATGTTCCTCAGAGTCTCAAAGGAAAGATGCAAAGGCTTAACAAAAAAGGCCTGTTAAGTGAAGGAAACTTAGTGTATAATGCTACTTTTTCTAGGATTTTGAAGTTTCATTTAGAGGCTGATAACTGGGTACTTAGTCCATGGTTACAAGGATTAACGAATATGTTGGAGATAAAAATCAGAAGTCCTGGACCTTTGGCCTAAGCAAAAGATCATGTCAGGTTTTCTGCAAACGCTTTAGCAAATTAGTTTTTTTGTTATGTGATGGAACAGGTAGCTTACCTGAGAGAGATTTTCCATTGTACCTTGCAAGGCTTCTCTTGCAAGTTTTAGAAGCAGAACAGTTTGCCTTTCTGTCTTCTACAAGTCATTGAAACAGGCCTGCATTTGTGTGTATGTGTATGCATAAATATGTGTGGCTATATATGGGTGTGCTTGTGTGTGCATGTATCTATATACATATACATGTATATCTACATATATAAAAAGGAGTGTGCAAAAACCAGGAACTTACAGAATGCTGGGAAGTGTCAGTTTGTGATTTATCATACAACAGCTTGCTGTGATGGATTTAATTTCGCAGGAAGTAACCAGAACGGGCTATGGAAGAATTGAGCAAGAAAGGCAACACGGTGGCCTTCTGAGAGGCATCCTGAAAAATGCTATGCCTGGGTTCTTGCCTCCATCTCTTACTGCATGGTTAGTTTGACAATGATCAACACACGGATCAGTTAAAGAGGTCTTCTGCAGAAGAGAATAGAGGATGTTATAATTTATTACAAGCTGACACAGGCAAAGTCTGAGGATAGGCAGTGAGCACGAAGTTACTTAGTCTTCAGGAAGGCGGAGTTGTCAACAGCTAAGTCATAGAATCATAGTCTCTTGAGGGGAATACAGAGTAGGTGTTTTAAATCCATTCTCTTCAATGCTACTTTTAGGTGAATATATCGTTTTGTGTTTTGAAGGTGTAACACACCCATTATGTGTTACGTCAACTGTTCTTAAATATAAGATACTTGTTATAGGAGAACAACTTTGCAGGCGCTAAGTCTCTTGGGCCAGGAAATTCCATGGGTGCAACACTTCAACGCGATTATCTGGGATTTAGCCCAGAAATTGCAGAAGTGGTTGGAGGAGCTGGGGAGGATGAAGAAGTCATTCCAAAGAAAAAGGGATTGGAAGATATCTGCAAAAACTTCTGCAAGCCTGCAGCAAAACTTTTTCTTCAAACCTTCTAGTGTCGTTCTGTGAGCTTACCACTCCTTAGAAGACAGCTGAAGGAATAAATGCATATAACTATTAGCCTATGGTTCCACAACAGCTAAACCCATCTAAATGCTGATCTATCTGCCAGGTTAATCTTCTGCCAGTCCATTATGTTAAAATGGTTTCACGCAGAGGAAGATGAGCAAGGGAGAGGGCAGGAGCCTGCACTCAGAACTGGAGGAGCTGGGTTTGGCATGGAAGCCTTGCCTCTTCCGGCACCTGCCAAGGACAGCAGGAGGTCCATGCCGCTTGGGCCAGGGTTTGCACTGGAATTGCAAAATTGACTTTGTTTCAACAGGAGCTGAATATCATCTCACAACTCTAAGTATATACGAAGGAGTATCTGTGGGTGGGCAGACCTTTGAAAGATGGTAAAGCTGAAGGTTGGTTTTCATTATACTGCGAACAGGGACCCCTGCTTTCAAGAGTTTATGAAACTTGACAGTACTTAAGATGTTGGCTGCAAGAGACATGAATAATTGTTTCAAAATAAATAACCCTGCAAGAGTAAAGCCCTTATTCTTCAGATACATATGCATGTGCGTACATGTAGCTTTAAGTGTAGGAATAGTTCTTTTGAGATACAAGCAAGGAGTACTTGCATGCATAAAGCTAACCAAGCTTGAAAGCGCTTTCAATGGTAGGGCCTAAAAGTGCTCATGAAATTTATTGTTGAGGCTGTTGGTTGTACAGTTTATGGAGTACAGCCTTAAAAGGACTAAAAAAAATTATTTCTAGCAGTTTCTGAAACAGTCTAAACTAAGTGACAGCATGAAATTTTGGACTGTTCTGCTCCTTCTGAAATCAGTGGATGCTATTATCAATGAAGGAAGCTGAAGTGCAATGTATTTTGACGATAATTGGTTACGGCCAAACAATTATATTTCAGAGTGTTCATCCATAAGTTCTATTCATTGGATCAGCATGAATTAGCTGATCTAGTGGTATATGTGTTGAAGAGGAAGTGCTAATAATGTGACATAGAAGAAAAATTGTGTCGTGTGGTAGGGTGAATACTGTGATAAGAATTAAAAATTTTATGTACTATTGCATTCTGATCCATTTTTGGAAGGGTTTTTTAATTTTCTATTTCTTTACAGAAAACAAGTTAAACACACTAGTAAGATCCCTTTCTGATTCAGAGGGGAAAACACCCCTTGCCTCCTTTTTCTACCATTAGTTAAAGTTCACTACTGAATGAATCAACTGAAAGGGAAACTACTGTCCTTAAAAATTTTAAGAAGTAGCATTTGTCAGAGAACTTTCTGCTGATTCTCTAAGCATTTTACAGTTCAGAAATAAGCTTTGACTAAGAATTCTCGGCAGAATCATAAATATGTAATTATCTAAGCAGCCGGGATATTTAGCCCTTGGCAGGTGCCCAGTGCAGTGCAATCACAAGAGCAAAGGGAACTGGGCCAGTATCTCAAACCAGGGGAACGTCCTCTAAAACATGATGAAAGCCATTGCTGTTCCTTGCCTATTGCCATTCTTAGGTTTTAAATCTTAAAGGTACCTGAAAAGAGGCTGTTTCTGCTGTAATGGGTTGTCTTATGTTACAGCTTTTTTACTCTGTGGTTTTTTTCCTTGTTGTCTTCTTTCCCTTTCACCTCCCCTGCCTTGGGTTTTTCTGCCTTTACTACTTTATACTGGTTTTGGTTCAATAGTTAATAGCAGCAGTAGTGGTGCAGCTAGCATTAGATTATATCTTACTTGATCAGCATGCCATCTGCTTTAGAGGAGAGGGAGATTTTATGTTTCTGCTGTGGGTTTACTGCCATATGCCCATGGTGCAGTCGTGTAACCTGAAATGACCCTTTTCCAGCTCTATTATACGAAAGAATTAGAAATACAGTGTTAAATGTCCTTGACAGTGACTAAGTTTGTTGCATATTAAAAAAATTAAACTGGATATTAGGTGTACGTGAAGTAGGATGTTGTAGAGAAAATCTAAGGACAGGCTCTTTTGTGTCTGAGTATGAGTGTTACCTTCCGGAGAAGAAGCAGGGCTCATTTCACAGAAGACCATGTTAATGCGTCACTTGTATCAGCAGGTCTTTCCTTGTTGTCAACAGAAAGTTGATATTAGTTCAAGTCAACAAAAGTAAAAGCTGCCCTTAGTTTCAGTGGTGTTGATGCTGGGAGATAATGAATATTGCTGCAGAACAACAGGAAGTCTGTAGGCTGGGGGGGAATGATACTGAATATACCAACTTTTATTTACTTGGGAGAAACTGAGAACTGCTGGCCACCAAAGACCAGGGAACCTGCGTCTGCATGGCCATCCACATGGATGCCAGATCTAGGAGCCTGTACTTACGTGCCAAGTCTCTAGTTCACCACATGAATAGAAATAAAGATCGTAGTCACTGGCTTAGTGCACTCATATTTGTAAATGAAGGTCAAGTGTGGTGTTCTTACTGTGATTTAATGCACACATATAAAAAACTATTCAAGACAAGGGATCTGAATCCTTCCAGGGTTGATATTGAACATATGCATGTAGGATCAACATCCATGAATTTAATATCTGCACAAATATTTAATACTGACATCAAATGTGAGCAATACTTGTCCTCATTAATGATGTTCATGAAATTTTCCCCTTTAATTTAATTTCTTTTCGCTGTAGATGGACCATATTTTATTATGGTCTACATGTGTTTTAAAAATGTTTTATCATGTGTTCAGGTGCTTGACATCTGTTTCAAAAAAAAGATAAACCCAGTAGCATAAATTAAGTTCAAGTCCATCATAACAATATGAAAAGGAGAGGACTTTAATAAAGCAATAAACTGGCAAATGAGCTTTTACAAAATCAGCCTTTTCTCTCTTTTGTAAGCTTGTTTTCTCTATTAGCATAGTCACCACTTTTTGTGAAAACAGCCATGCACTTCTGGTAAAGAGAATACAGTAAGTCAAATAACGTGCATATATGATGGACTATGAAGAAGTAATTTTAAGTGTGTGCTTATTAATAAGAATCTAGAATAAAGCCAGCGTTAGTTAAAATGAATAGTGGGCAGATCAGCTGTCAGAGTGGATTCTTTTTTCATGAATAGAAGAAACAAATTTAAAACTATCAGGTACATAACACACAAATTAAGGGGAAAAATAGATGGTCAAAGGTTAAAGAGGGAATGCAAACACAAGTTTTATGGTCACAAGATCAAATGAGGCATTAGTTAATTTTCCTTTTTTTTGGTGCAGTTCACCAGGAGTTCAAGTAATTCAACTGAGTGATTGAACTGGAACAGAAAAGAGTGCCAGAAAAACTGATTACTAATAACATAAACAGAAAAAATAATCAAATGAACTTAAGACTTGATGTCAGCATTTCACATTAAAATGCATTTGAAAAGGCTTGAATTCCATCCTAGTTGCATGGAACCTGATTTACATAGAAAACAAATTTATAATAGCTATTCTTGCAACAGTTGATAAATTATTCTACTAATGAGCCGTCAAAATGGATTTAACCAAGAAGTGGCTGAGGTGCAGAAGATACTTTCTGGAGACTGACCATCTGGGAAATGGGACGTAACCTGAGGAGTAGGTAAGGATATTTGAACCCAAGGAAGCACTGTGAAGAGGCGACTGTTAATTACATACGTTGTAAATGGTGCTGCTCTCTAGGCAAGATCATTACTGCCTTTTCTCCTACAGATTTCATGCTTTTTACAATAAGCAAGTAACTAGTTTGCTTATGAGTCTGTGAATGTGAATGCAGCTTAGAACAGGTTGTTGGCATACCTTTCCATTAGCCTAATTTCCCAATTTCTTTTATATTTAACTTTTTCTAAAAAAAAAAAAACAAACCACAAAAAAACCAAAACAACAAAACAAACAAACAAACAAAAAACCAAAAAAACCACCTTTTGTGCTGAATCCTTCAATTTTGGTTATTGCTAAGATATTTTCTATGCTGCTGCATTTTACTAGGTTCCTGGTTCAAAGTCCACTGCAGTCAGACTCTTGTGTGTCCTGGTTTTTGGCTCAAGCTGAAGGCCGTGGTGAATCAGCTGTTATGGAGCGAAGTTGCTTTCATTGATCCATTCAGATTTGTTCCACTGTTCTCTTTGCTGAAGCTGACTGAAGTTTCTCAGCATATTTACCTCCTCGTAGCCTGCAGGAACAAGCAGTGCCTCTTTTTTTGTTTTTTATTCACACATGCTGTGGTTGTCTCTATGGTGGTCCATGTACTTCAATTGAATTTCCTTTTTCTCCTAATGCAAACTAAACAAACTACCGATTTTTGTCTTGCAATATGACTGTGTCATGGCAGTTGCAGGGATTACTCCGTTGAAGTTGACAATACCCCTTGGACTGCTACTGCTTCTCATTTTCATCGGACTGCTTTTCAGTCATCTGCAGTCGGATGTGGATTATAGCATATTTGGAAAAAGAATGGATGTTATGTGATGTAACGTAACAGCAATCCTCTGAAATATCTTAGTCCTAACATCCCAGTGTCTGGAGGTGACAGGAGCTCTGGCTTTGCATTGGGAGGGAACTGAGGAAGGGCTGCTACTCTGTATTTTGTGTGTGTGTGTGTATATATATATATATTTATAATCACAATAGACAAGACTTAAGCACATGGGCTTCATGGACACCTATAGTGGGATCTGTGTTGTCTTCCTTTAATAAAGTTGTTCATTTTTGGTTTTAGACAAAAGAATATGCTAGAGCTAATAATTCTAGACTGTGGTATGATGCGTGCTCCAGTAATATGTTGGAAATTATTCATTAAAATACTGATGAAATATTGTAGAAGAATTGTGAGGTGAATAAGGAGCGTGTTAAAGGGAGGTCATATCATTTTGCGCTCACAGGGGATGTGCTGTGCCTAAAGGAAGTTAGTGTCTTAATTGGTCTTGGGCTGACTTTAATGTATTCACTAATGAACTTGGCACCAAAAGTAGGAGTGTGCAATAAAATTTGCTAGTGACATAAAGTTGGGAGGTGCTGTCAGTATAGACAAGGAACAGAGTATCCTACGGGAAGAGCTGGATGGATGATCTTTACGACTTGAGTGGAAAAAGTGGACTGAAATTTTGTGGCTCATGATGCATGGTTGTGCAGTCCTGGATAGATGTGAATTTTGCCCTAACCTGGGTGCTCCTCTCTTGAAAAGGACAGAGGAACGGAAGGAGTGTATTAGCCTGTAACATCAAAGGATATCTTTTCACTAGTACCCTGCAGGTCTGAAAAATGTACTCCTAAGTTCTGTGAGGTGAAGACGTACTTAATGGTAGAAATAGGGAAGTGTTAATGCTGCTCATGTGCAAGGCAGCACTGCTAAATCCCTGTGTATAACACTGAACTACTCTGGTAGACCACGTTCAAGAAAGATGAGTGTAAAGTGGAGCAGGTGCAGAGGAGGACTGTGGAAGTGGTGAAGGAAGAGCTGAGTCCATCTCGCAGGAGGACACTGTGAGGTTGGTTGTTTTATCCCAGTAAAGTGAAGTCTGAGAGGGGATATAATTGCTTCCTTTAAATACCTGAGGGTTTGATAAAGACTTGAGTGAGTACAACTATTTTCTGTGTTAGATTGAAGACAACACTGGGACAAGAAGAAATGCATATATCTTGGCAAGGAGTATATTCAGGCTGGAAATTAGAAAACAGTTCTCATCCATCAGGGGAGTAAGATTTTGGGATAATCTTTCCATAATATAATGGGAGGCAAAATCGCCTCGCTAGTTTTGAGTTAACACAAACTGGGCTCAAGGCGGAGCCCAGTGGTCTTCCTAACAAGCGCAGTTTGTTTGTGCGATAACAGGTTTTGTCTTTGAAAGATAAGAAGGCTTAATTTTGTGTAACCTGAGAGAACATCAGCGATCTTTCAGCTGTGTTCTGTTTTGCCAAATGAGCTACAGTTTGACACATACAGAAGTAAATCATGTCCTTCTGTTAGGGACATGGGACAGAAACTGCCACCGGGGAGAAAACAACATAATGAGTACAAACATTCAGCAAATTCAGAAGCACGTAACAGGTTTTGGATTCTTTTTTTTTGTCTGATTTGGAAAACAGTTTACATTAATCTGTTATGTAAATGTCTTTAAATTTATGCTTTGAAAAGGAGTGTTACATACATAAATTCTGAAGCCTTCCAAAGAAAACTCATGGCATCTATACATAGCAAACCTATGGAACAAATATTTGTTTGGAGTTCCTAAGCTTCTGTTGTTACCTCAAGATGGATCTGGGACTTTTTGCACAATTCATGAGTGGAGAAACATCAGCAAAAGCAAAGTTTGAGCAGAGTGTTACTAGAAGTGCCAAGTTACAGCTGCGATGGGTGACATCTACGTAAAAAGATCTCAACTATGCAAGACTCATAAGTTAGGAACTCCAGTGCTTGCTTTTGAAGAAAAATCATTGCAGCTTAAGCGAAGTTAATTGTTCCACATATTTTTGTGACTTGTAACTCATCTGGTGGAAAGTCCACCGTGGTTTGTACGCACAGTGCTCTGGGTAGGGAAGGAAGCTTGGAGATCCCAGGAGGAGATCTGGGTCATAGAATAACACACTTGCTTCCTTATTCTCTTGCCCTGGCAGCATGTCATTTGTGTTTTGAACAGTGCTACCTCCCTGGGAATCTTCCATTGGAAAATGAATGTGTGTCATAGTAATTATATATTTAAAAAAAAAAAAAAAAATCTAGCCCTGCCTCACATCTCTCTGCTGGCTACACCCATGAAAATTGCCTAGAGGTCAATTAAAAGAGCCTGTTTGGGAACAGAAATAGGTGAAACGTGACTGCCCGCTGAGAGGTTTTCGTAGCCCTTCCTCAGATGGTTTATGGGAGCCGAGTATCACTTAGGACAATTTGGAAAATAACGCTGTGGCTTGTTTACACAAGCAACTTGCTGCACACTGTGTCAGGGTTGAGAAACCATAGTACGCCGCTACCACCTGCATGGGTTTAGTGTATTTGAAGAGCAATTTTGTGGCTATCTCTACTTTAAATTCACAGTGTGCTATACAGTGCCTCTGCTATCCTATGCTGAAATCTGTGATAAGAATGGTGTAATTAGGAAGCTTTGTTGAAGAATTGGGTGGGAGAAACGCTTATGTTCCTTAAGTATAGTGGATTTGTCAAAAGGTAAAGTGTTCCCTGACTTGCTGTGTATTCCTAGAAGAATTTCGTGATAGACATCTCAGGTTAAATGAAAAGAGCAACGCTGTCAAAAAGCAGGAATATGCTGAAAACGGGAGGGGGACAATTGTTTCTGTAGGAATAGGCGAATGCCAAGAAATCCTCCAAAACAGAACATTTTCAACAGGGGTTTTTGCTTCCTTTCTCCTGTACTAAGTTGCAATGAGAGAAGCAACTGTAGGATCTGTAAAGCGTGGACTTGACTGTAGGAAATGCATCTATTTATCACTTCTAACCAAGTCTAGGCGAGCTGTATGGATTTTTTAGTAACACCTAGAAAATAATTTGTTTTGGGAGTCTTAAATCTCCTAAATACTTGCTGAATGAAGAAAGAATCCTAGACAGGCAGAAGCATGTGTAACATTTTGCCTCACACTAGGATAATGGCTGCAAATTTCTAGTGCTTCAGCTGTTTAATAAGGCATTCCCTAACTCAGCCCAACAGCCAGAGCCAAGAACAGAAAAAGTGCCTGTTCCTGTGATGCTTTTTCCTTTCCTTCCTCAGCCTGTTCCCTCAACACACTTCCCTGGTTAATCTAGCTAATCTAGCTCAGTGCCCGTATTTCAGCTGCGTTCACCGGGGCTGAGCAAGGACCTATCTGTAGGAGGCTGTTTGCTGTATGGTTAGAAAATAAGAGAAATTGCATTCTCTCACTACTAGCTGTATATAGATTGTTTTTTCCAAACACAGCATAGACTTGTTATATAGCTCTTTATAGGTTTTTTTGCACATAAACCAAGGGCTAGCATTTAATCCTTGGTCAGTACTACAAATACTTCATTTCACTGACCAGAAAAGTTGTTACTGAATTTGGATAAAGATGGCAATATTCAACATTGTATTTATCCTAACTCAGAAACAATTAGCACTTTCAGGAGTGACTAGAAAAGGTATGTTATATCTCGGCACTTTCATTACCTTTGAAGACTCTTCAGTGTTTTTTGCCTCCCACAGAAGAGGAAATTTTTTTTTTTTTAATGGGCTGTGCTAGGAGGACAGAATCAGCAGCAGCAGTGATGCAGACTATCTGGAGGACCTTGGTTGGTAAGAAAGAATAGCAGATGGTCTAAGGAAAAGATATTAAAACAAACCAACAAAAGTCCTGCACAGGAGATTTTTGTTGTTGTTGTTGTTGACATTTTACTTTTATGTTGTTTATCAACCTTGTCTGGTTAGATTACAATCTCTTCAGCACAGGAATGAAGTCTTATATGTTTATGCAACGTTAGCACAGTGGGGCCCCCATCTTGAAAAAGGGTCTTTTGGATGCTGCTGTTATTCAAATGAATAGTGGTAATAATAATGTTTATAATATCTGGTTTTAATTGTTGTGAAGGTTCCTTGAGCAAAAAGAGAGGTGCCTGAAATAGAACAGAAAAATTTTAAGTTACATGACTAAAATCCCCATGATCTGTTGCATATGTTGTTTTAAATTGTGTGTGTGTTTTGTAGATCTTTTTGTACAGCTCCACTTTATCCAAGCGTGTATAACCACATCAGAGTTTTTACATGGGTTTGTATCAATGCACATTGTGATTTATACTTGGATAGTAAAGATGATGACTACCAGAGGTTTTTTGGTTTTATATAATCCTGGCCTTGCAGCCTTGTAATTCACTTGCTGTCTGTTTTGCAGTGCAGATAAGTGATATAAACTCTGCACATAGGCTCGTTTGGCTTTTTCTTCTCTAAAAGTCATCGAAGCACACCTGCGTGGGTTGCCACCCACTCCCCTGCATGCATCCCTGCTCATTTTCCTCTGAGGCACTGATTTGTAGTAGCCTTGTTTTTTTCCTCAGGTTTCAGTGTTACAAACGGAATTGAGGGGCAGGGTAAATAGGGATGAACTTGGTTACATATGGCTGTGCTGTGAAAAACGCAGCTCGTTTGTGTAGAAATTGGGTCAGGTTTTAATTGCATTGTCGGGGGTAGTTAGCGCTTCAATAGTTTGTTTCTCAATATAAAAGGGAACAAAAATGGATCTGCTATTAACTTTTTCTAGCGCTTATAAAAATATAGTATGTATATATAAATGTAAAGTATGATAGGTCTAGAAAGCCCTACAAACCTTTAACTACTTGCAAGTGCTTTTAGTTTTCTTCTTGAAAAAATGAGCTTCCCCCCCCCCCCCCCACATA
>NW_009225034.1:64044-136440 GCF_000690835.1 Fulmarus glacialis
TATATGTTGTGGCGTATCTACAGTGAACCTCTTTCTTACCTCACTGTTACTATTCTGAATAGAAAGACAAATTTTCTTCACCTGAGGCAGAAAATAACGTTTTTGATATGTTTTGAATAACATTTGTAAGAGTCTAGCAGATTTAGGAGCCGAAATTAAGTCCATGATCGCTTGACAGTGCTACCTCATTCTTCTGCCTCTGACTGCCTTCTATAGCCTGAATCACGCTTTTGCCCTCTTTATCCACAGAGGTTGTATAAGTGAATAACTGTGTCTGCTTTTCCTGCTGTACTGCACAGGGTCATCGGATTTGGCTCTCTTCTTAACTGCAATTCAGGTGAAGGATATGCTGGCAAAGGATTGATTGTTTCTGTGCTTATATAATCGAATATT
Organism: Fulmarus glacialis; assembly: GCF_000690835.1. Classification (NCBI taxonomy): domain Eukaryota; kingdom Metazoa; phylum Chordata; class Aves; order Procellariiformes; family Procellariidae; genus Fulmarus; species Fulmarus glacialis. The sequence continues at coordinate 64,438 of NW_009225034.1, forward strand.
CAGTTATAATAATTTCAATTCAGTTAATATATTAACTGAATTAATTTCATTAAAGTCAGTGGAAAGGCAGCTTCCCTTGCATCTTTGAGGGTGAATACTCTTACCAGGAGATGCACCTAGATTGACTGAGAAGTCTGTGGTTTGTCTGGTGGAAAGTAGCCCTCATCAGTGGCAGGGAACCTGTGGGATATGCAGTAATCGTCTGAAAACATAGTACTTAGAAATGGGTGTTCATCTACCAGCAATGAGGGTTAAGTGTCCGTTATCTCCTTTTAAAGTACCTCACAGCTTTCCTGCTTACATGTGTGACAGTTATTAGAAAAAATAAAATGTACAATGGATATAAAAATATCCCATGTGATGAAAGTGGCTTTGGATACCAGCTGGCTTCGTATTTTGTTTCTTCTTGCAGCTCTTGTTTCTTTTTCTCAATTTTGACTCCTCTAGTTCTTAATAGTTATAATGTTAAAGTGAATTTTAAGATAAAAGGAAATTTAGGAAATGGAAAAACATAGACAATTCTGTTCCCAGATAGCAAATGATGATCTTAATAATTCAGGATTCTCTTCACTCCCCATGGATTTAAAGGTGAATCGGCAACGTGCAAAATTAGTTGCAGCTACAATTGATTTCTTTGTACAAATACTTTGGTATGCATAAATACATGAGAAATTAAACAGCTGGCACAAGGCCCCTGGTTTTGTGCAAATCTTAAGCTAGGAAGATGTTTTTGTTTTGGTTTGTTTTTTTTTTTTTTTGCAAGAATAGAAGAGCTAGCTGTCGAAGGAAGTTCGGTAAAAGGCATTATTAGGCGGAGTATGCTCCTGCAAGCTGATGGAAAGTGATGTGATTTTTATACCAAGAAGAAAGATGAGCAGCAATGATTACTGTGTTTCTCTTCAAGTCAATCTTTCAGAAATTTCTGAGTATTCCAATTTAATCTGCTATAAAACTGTAAAATAGACTATTATCCACCAAAATGTAAGCACAGGTCACCTCTTGTTGAGGAGATGGTGTTCCTTAGTCTTAAGTTTGTTTAGAGAACTGTTTGTATGTAATTCTTTCTCTATTTCTGTTTCCTCTCTATGGCAGACATGCCTGAAACACTGAGTCCTGCTTCTCTCTCAGCAGAAGGCTTGAGGCAATTTAGTGTGTATTGCCAGGGCTTCTCCTGCCAGCTCTCCATCTTCAGCGAACCTCTGCAGGATGCTCTTTTTTCCACTTTTTCTGCAGATAGTGTCAGGCATCTGGAGAGAGAAAGGGAGGAGAACTGTTTAGAAGGCAAATCACAAACCAGAGGAAAACTCAGTGGAATAGGCCGTATTCTTTAAAAATGTAACTCACCGCAGTGACTTTTGACCTCCTCTGAAATCCCCAACATGGTCTAGTTTTGCCAGAGAAGTCCTGAATTATATGATTTGCAAAACCTGCAGAGAAGAGGCGTCTCATGCTGATTGTACTCTACTTGTTTTTTCCGTGATAGAAGAGAAGCCCGAGAGGCCATACAGGGACCTCTGCATTTCAGTAGGTAGCCATGTATAGAGTGTGTCTTCCATCTTGGTGAGGTGGCAGTCACTGGGGTTCTTGGTCTAGACCCAGTGTGGTTTTGTGCAGGGTATCTTATGCAGGTACATACACCTTCCCCCGGTGATTGATAAGATATATTGTTAGAGAGGTGGTTTCCCCTTTGTTGGCGACTCTTCCATGTGAATACAGTCTAAAGATGGAGTAGTATGTTGTATTGCCTTTCACGGTGCATTGCTTGTAGTACTGGATGGGAAATAATAAAATCAGATCAAATCATTTCTTATTACCATCTCCTGGACACTCGCTCCTCCCAGCATCACTGCTGCACAGGACCTTTTAAGATACAGCTGTGCCAGTGTCCGACCCAGCTTCATACTGATGAATCACTATTGTTTTTTTCTTTCTCTCTGCCTAGACTTCTATATAGAAAAATGTTTGCACCAGCTCATGTGATGTAATAAAAACTATTAAAATCTAATATGACTTTTGTACATATAGTTGCCTATAATGAAAGTTAGGTGTTAATTTGGGAAGGCACACAATAGGGGTATTGTAATTTAGCAGTGGCTGACATGTCTCTCAAAACTCAAAGTAGGTTGTACTATAAATATAGTCTCTTGTTTTGCAATTGACATTTTGCTAGTGGGTGGCTAATTGCTAATTTGAAGGGAAATAGACCAGAGATCTAATATTAATAACTAATTAATAGGTAAGTGGATATTTTAAGTCTATTTTTCTGCTTATTTATAGGCATATATTATTCATCTATGCTATGTATCCTTCTTTGCATATATGTTTAATTCTGAAACTTTTGCTTCAGTAGCATTCATGCTTATGTGCCTTTGCAGTCAAAAGCTTGAAAGCAAAGTTGGTCGTGTTTCTCAAAACCACTTTCTGAGGATGGTGATTTCAAAGTAATGGCATTTAAACTATTTTAAGAAAAGCCCCCCTCGTGAACCAAAGCCTAAGAGGAAAGCCGTGATGTGTTGCCTACATATCACCTTAATTTGTGAGTCCTAAATCAGCATCAGTACTATATGTTTTCCTGTGTATACAGTAAAACATAGGGCAGTTTTTAGGCCTCCATTGGAAGTGGGTAGCTCATAGACAAACTGAAGAGGAATAAAATAAGAAAGGGCATCTCACAAGAAGCTTGATCCTTTGGGATCAGAATAAAATATGCATTCAAGTGCACGACACTTCTCACAGCACACGTGTTACTGTACCAAAGAGATATTATGTTCTGGTTTGCTCTGATGGAAAAATTTCCACATAGGTTTGTACCTCTTCTACCTATTCACCTTGCCTCCTGCCTTCTCTTCTCCCACTTACTCATCTGTAAATTAATAAGTGTGTGTGATACTTGTCCTTTTAATGAATTCTCACATGAATTTATAATAAGGCAGGAAGTGAGAGATGCATTATACTTTGCATGTGCTTGATATTTTTAGATCTGTTTTGTCACATATCCAAACATTTTTAAATGCATGCCACTAAACTTGATAGAGCAGTGCTGCGATACCCCAGGCTGTGACTGCTGGCTGCGGAATTTGTGTGCGTCTTCTTTGCACCTCATCCCTCTTGTGCGAGTAACTTTGCTGTGAGCGCTCAACTCTCAGGGAACAAAAATTGTTTCCCCAGTATCTATAAAGTTTACGTTGTTCATTTAGCTAGCTGTCCTAGGAGGTTTAAGCTGTGTCCTAGAAAGCGTTTGCTATTGCTGGATTAAAACCCTGCTGGCTGTTACCTGTGAAACTCACCTGTTAGTGGGAGCATCAGCGGTACCTTTGACCACATGATGCATCTTCTGCATTAAGGTCTTCTCAGCATTTGTTGCAATTGTGAGGAAAAACCCATATTAGTGCCAAATATCTAACAACAAGCAGATGTACTTTTCTGCCTTTTAATACCCTGTACTTCGGAGGGTAGGGTGCTACAGCTGTTTGCTTGTTGGAAGGCATGGTAATCGATGATAGAGGAAGCGTAGTGCAGGGCTTTGAGCTTTCATAGCTGTCCTGGCAACTGCCAGTGTCCTTCCAAAGGTGATGAGCTCTTTGTATTTTATCTCTGCTGCCGCTCTCCCCAAAGCTGTGTCTCTGCGTGTGTTTCAGCATAATTCATAGCGTCATAGTTGTGAAAGAAACAATTAAGGATAGACAGACTCTCTGCAGCAAGCTTCTTGCTTCCATTTTCTTGCAGATATCTTGAAGATTTCAATTTTAAGGTGTTTTTTTCTTTTTTCTGGCTCTCATATACTTTACTGTGCACAGTACAGCTGTGGGCAGAGAACCAACCCAAAACAACTTGTGTTACTGATACAGCGACCTTAGCTGGAGAGATTAGTGTTTCAGGCATCACTTGGGATCCACGCCATTTCAAGAAGTGCTTAAGGTTCAGTTATTCTTCATTGATAAAATGCAGCCAGTGGTGTTTGTCCAATTCACCAGTAGTGGTCTGAGGAAGAACTGACACTGCTAAAGCACTCACCTGCTCCGGTGATGAGAGTTGTGTATGAAGGCAGGTAACGAGGCCCACGTTTAAACTCTGCAGGACACTTGAAGCATGATTTCTCTGATTTCACAGTCAGTTTGAGGCATGTTGGGAGTGACTGTCAGTGGTTTGTTTTACAGTTTTTGTCCCTGTATATTTTTCTGACTCTTTTTTTTCGGTACTTGTTTTTATTTTCAGTTCCATGAGACTTGGGGAATATTGTATCTATGCATGTGCTTATTGCATATAGTCCTGTATGTAACGTAGTCCTGTTGATTTCACTTAATTGGGAGAATCCGTCACAAGGTGCACACTTAATCTGCTCAGATTTATAGACAAATTTTAAGATTCTGTAGTAGTTTTAAAAAAAAAAATCTCTAACACGTTAAAAATTTACAAAAATTCTTGTGCATTTCAAGTGGCAACTTCAATGTTTCCTCCTCTGCTAAGAAGCGTATCTGCATCTGGGCAATCCTGCTCGTCCTTATAATATTTACTTGCTAATCTTTTCTATCAAAAATAGTAAACTGTATTTGTCAAAGTACTAATATAGCAGGCCGCAACACTTTAAGCATCTTAAAAATTACTTGTATGCAAATCCTGGTACTGCAATGAAAGTGTCTGTCAAATACGTGCTCTGGGAATATTAAGCAATGATTCGTGTACAAAGTTCTCGTGTTTTGAACTGCAGCCAATCTACCAACAAATTCAAGGAACTTCAAATGCCCCGTGAAGGATTGCAGGCAAGGGCAATGGACAGTTGCGTGTGTTGGAAATAAACAAGTTAAGTTCATGAGTAACTGTCACGCCTACATAAGTTTTGAGGTATGGGACTTTTTAATGGCTGGGTTTCTTGTTTGGTTTGGATGTGGAGACTTGGAATATATTCTTCCATCTGAATGAATTTTTGACCTTTTTGTCTCGAGTTTGTCTTATGTTCCATAAGTATCTCAATACGTGCTTCTTCGGCGTTCACAGGTTTCGAGATGGTATTTTCCTACACAAACATTAACTTTCTGAATAGCACCAAAAATCAGTGTCCTTTTGCAAACATTTTTTTAATCTCGTGTTATTAAAGGCCCATTGAGTCTGAAAATTAAGTAATGTAACTTTCCGCAAACATGCATATTTTTCAGTGTAATTGGAAGATGTTTTGGATTACTGTCTTTAGGCCTATACAGCCAAGAAACCAATTATAGGCATGGTTAGAAAGCGATAGCGTGCATTAGTCAGATTATAACAAGATTCCAATAATGTAAAATTGCTGCATGACAAATTAGTTTGTATAGATTTTGACAGTTGTTGCCTTTAATAAACTAAATTATTAAGCAATACACAGCTGCAATGCTTCCAAAATTGGAGAAAAATAGACTCTTAGTTCCTTGTCAAAATCTGTTCCATAGAGCAGGACCGCGGGCATTCGTAAGCCTGGTTTGAGTTGTTTGGTTGACTTTGTGAACCCGTCTGTCCCAAGATTATTTTTGTCTCCATCAGTAGATGATACGCAAATTACAAGAGCTACTTTAAAGACTTTGTCAGGCACCTTCTTTTTGCTGTTAGTCCTGACAGATGCATTCACAATCTTTTGGGCTGCCATTTAGTAAACTAAGGTTTGGGGGTTTTTAATGTAATTTATGAATAAATGGTGACTAGATTAATGCCACCTGTTTATTTTCACTACAGACCTGAGCCAAGAATTTAACTCGAGTCTCCTGAGAGAGTGCAAGAGCTATCTGTGTTGTAACTCCATATACCTATTGAATTACAGCTCCAAAATCCAAGAACCTCTTTCACTAGTAAAGTGTTACTACAATGCTATAAAATAAAGCGAAATCTACCTAAATTCTAGAAATCAGGCTATTCAATCAGTAGCTTTATTATGCTTTCATGTCCTGAGCTGTGTTCCAGCTGCGGGTTTGAGAATCACTGTGGCTGCCAAATGACGTTTGTATCTACATTGGCAAGTCTCTATTTCAGTGATACGGACTTTAATTAGATATGACACAATTATGATATAACCTGCTTTCGGTCCAATTTAGGACCAAGTCCCACTCTTTTTACATGCATACCCATTCAAATTAAAGCCCAGTTTGAGGTGTGTGCTCCATCCCAGAAGTGCCACTTGATATTTATTTGAAAGGAACTGAGGCTCCTGCAAGACACGGTCACTGCCTGGCAGTTTGGCTCTTCCCTTCTCACAGTCCAAGAGCAGCAAGGGCAGACCTTATTTCTGAGTGCCCTTGGCCGCTGTTGCTTGCGGTGTTTCAGCTCCCGCACTTTTCTCCTGGGAGAACATGGTAGCACTGACTTAATGGGGGTAAATTGAAAGATGAAATCTGCTCCTTTTCTGTATTTGTGGTGTGGGTAAACCTCTGGTCATGAATTCAAAGGCAGGCATGAAGTATGTAGCAGCCTTCTGCTCTGGGAATGGTGACGATGATGGTTGATGCCATAGGATAAGCTGCTAGAGATTATGTGTAGAATAGCAAGGAAAAAAAAATGAGAGGGATTTATTTACTAAATTTTAAAATGGTAAAATTGAGGATTTTCAGGAATGAGAAAGACCACCAGCTTTACAATGCTTTTGAGTTGCTTACATTTTGAAGGCTGCTTTTTCAGGAAAAAGAGATGCAAGCTCCAGAGATCATTTTTAATGAGTATGCGAAGTAGTGCCTGTAGCATTTGCAATACCAGTCATGAAACAATACAAGTGGAGGCAACCTTTAAAAAATGAAATGCTTCTGCCCTCCAGTTTGGTAAAAATCATTCCTGTACTTGATTTTTTTTCACTGAGAATATACATATAAAACTTAAAGGCTTTAAGCCAAGTAGTTTGAATTATGATCAGGCCAAAGAATTGGAATATCTCTCAATAGAAAGAATGAGAATTTCAGTGTCTTGTTTCCAAAATCGTCTGACCAAGTAACTTTATAGAAATGTATACAAGTAGTGTCCTGTGATAGACAGTACATATGAAAAAACAGCAGTAGGCATTAGCTCCTTGGAGATATGCTACAAAATACTAAATTAAAAAAAGGAAAAAAAAGGAAGGAAAAAAAGTCTGTCTTCCATGCATGAAGAATAATGGGACAATAGGAAATGCAAGTCGCTTTGCTCCAGTTCTTTAATTCTTGCATTGTTTTCATTTAGTGTTTGAAAGACATATCTCATCTGAAGAATACACAATACAATAAAGCTCAAAACCTGTCTGCTCAATATATCCACCACTCAAAGCTCATATAGATGTACATACTGCTTCTTCCTTGATGTGCCCTCAGCAGCTGTCAAATGTAAGACTTTTTGAGCACCGTCAAGTGTACTCTGAAAATATCCTCTGCACTGGTAATATATGGCTTCTTAAATCGTTAAAAGGATGAATTATGGAAATGCCAGTGGATAAGGAAGAGAAGAAAAGATGTGCGTTCACTTGGGACATTGCCTTGAGGTAGTCAAAGCAGAACATTAATGTTTTACAGATAAAGATCTGGAACGTCATAGTTTCATTTTCAGAACCTGGAATAACTGTTTTGCTAACAAGTAATGTTTAATAATACAGTTACACTTGAAGATGCAGTACGGCTGAAGCTTTGCTTGTCTGTAGCATTTTAATCCATGTCTGGTTGTCATCTGCCTGGGGAGCTTTATGGAAAATGTTAGTTGTCTGGGCTATAAGCTTACAGGATAAAATTTTCCTGGGGTTTTTTTTTACTTGAATATGATTATGACCCAAAGACTTTTAAACTTTTGTAATGCTCAAACTTCCCTGCATACATTTTTCAGTATCTCGGTAGTCTCGCTGAGAGTCCCTTTTGGCGGGATTAGGGCTGTTAGCAGTTTTGGAGTCTTACTCTGCAATGAGTGTTTCTGTTTTCTCCTGAAATTACTATGTCTGCTGTTATCAAGGAAATACCACTTTTATCATGTTTACTTACTATTCAGTGAGTTGTGATCTTAAACTTTGCATGTGATAAATGATTTATTGTCATTTTAACTTCTGATGCTGTGTTTGGTTGTGCTGCAATTTTTTTTCTGCATTATGAAGCCTGCACTTTTTTTTTTTTTTAAAGCATCCCCACCCTCGTATTTAGAAACAGCAGTCGTCTCCCCAACCTCATTTTGCTGGGCTGCACAGGAGTAAAAACAAGGAGAGAGCAGAGGATGGGGTCTCGGAGATGCCCTCCTTGGGGTGCAGCAGAAAAGCATCCAAAAACGAAGGCGCAGTGCCCCGCTGAAGCCACATAACTGAAAATGCCATACGGGCTGCTTCATCACATTCTGAATTACAACAAAATATTTAGCAATCAATGCAACCCTGCTTGAAAATTAAACAGATTTGCATACATTTTATAGAGTGATTCTAGGAGGCCGATGTGAATTTTTCAACCCGAGACTTTGGTTTTCTCTAAGCCTCCTCTCCTGTTAGTTGTGTTTTTCTCTTAGGTGTTGCAAAAAGGGATCTGTGGTGCTGTTTGCAGAGTCAAAACGGAAAAGCAAATCTTGTTTTTGTGTAGATGAACCAACCCTTATTTTGTTAATGCATTACTTGGATTTCCGTTTCTCTGCTGGTGACATTTGTTGGTTGGATGGTCTTTGAAATAGAGGGATTAGAGCGAATAAGTGGTAGCGAACAGATCAAATATCTCAGTGGTTACATTTGGGTTTATGCAAATGGAGGGAGAAGCAGACCAGAAATTATGCTGCGCTGATAGGACAGGCTAAAAATAAGGCCTTACTCATGCATTGAGCTCTCTGAAGATCCAAATGCGTGCATTGCTTTAAGTTTAAGAGAGATACTTACGTTTTTATTTAATGTCAGTTTATACTGAATACTTCTTTTTCTGTACGCACACGTTTCATCGCCTTAGTAGCAGTCTTTGCTATAGTCATACTCACCATACAGAAAGAAAACAACATCAAATACTATTAACAGGTGGTCTAGTGGGGAAGACAGCAGTAAATGATACTTCCTAAAAGTAGATCACTTCTGTCTCCCTGATGGGCCACATTCAATGTATAAAATGCACATCAGTACTTTTTATGAGCACGTAATTTACTTTTTTGTCCTTTTTCCCTAACTATCCATGATTTAATATCAAAACAAGCAAAAACCCTAAACAGTCATTCAAAAAAGAAATGTTACTTGTTTGTTAAAAATGCTTTTTTTTTTTTTTTTTTTTTTTAAATTGCATTGATTTAAGAAGTCCCAGTCTAATAGTAGTAAGGATTTTGGTTGCAAGTCATGGAAGAGAAGAATCTATAATGGAAATTGCTGCCCAAAAGCTTGGGAGGGTTGCGAACAAACCTATAATTTTAAGAGATTAAGTCAGTCTAGTTTGGATAGCTATATTCCTTTAATTTAGAGAAGTAGAAGACACACTTTTCCCTATATTTCTTTCAGTTAGCAAAATGAAAAAGGTTGTGGGAAAAAAACCCACCCAGGAAATGGGTAAATAGGACTCGGTGCTGATCAAGGAGCACGCCCTAGTGGCAGGTTAATCCAGCGTGGCCTTCTTGGGTACCCTGTCTTCCAACTTCACCGATACTAATTAACTACTTCAAGAGAGGGAGTGACATTTTCACAAAATCTTTTTAAATTTACCGTTTCTGTGGCTGTCCTGTGCCAAAACAAGTACAATATGTTTACATGTGGCATCACCACATGTATTGGTGGTAGTGTGGTAAAATTCCTGCTCTGTAATGAATTCTGAAATGGGGAAATAATGTGTATTTTTGTATATGGTTTTTAAATGCATAGATATTTTAAACTGCAGAGGGAAAGATTTCATGCTCACGATGCACAAATTCTTATGGAGTGTGAGCAATTTTGTAACAGATACAGTCGTTAATGTTGCCAGTTAGCGTCACATAAAATGTTGGGTTCTCAAAATAATCCACATTTTTGCAGTGTTTTCTGTTCTTGTCCTTTCCCTGTGGCTGGTAAATCTCTTTAGTCCTTCCCTTCCTGCTCAACTCTCATTTTTTCTTTAATGAGACTGTAGGTTTGCAGTTTGATTCTTTTCAGATTCTCTGAAATACATGTAGATAGGCATCTTGTAAGAAAGAAAAATAAAAGACTAAGCATGTAACTATGAAGCAATTCACAGCATTACCACAGAATGAAATTTTGAAGAGTGGTTGTAGTAAGGGAAATTCTATCCTGTGATTATGGGTGAGCACCCATAATGTGCTTCGTCTCATCACATCGCTTGGTAGGAATATAATTAAATGTGAAGTTTTTATTCTACATGCTACAAATTCTGTTCATGTCACTAACTTATATTAAAAAAAAAAAGTGAACATATTCTCTCTATGTAATGTGTAAGTCTTTGCAGCACATGCAATAAATTTTATTCTTCTTTATTAATTTGAAACAGGATAAAAGTGTTTCCAGGATAAAGATAATTTAGAGGATTCTCTGATGGTCACGTTATGTGATGCAAACGACTGGAGAAGTAGCTGGCTGTTAGGATTCATCTGAAAAATTACTTTTGTCGCTTAGTCATTCTTAAATGACCTGTTAAGTTGGGCCGTGCATTTAATTCTTGCTGCGCACCTCTCAGCCCTCTCCATCCCATGGCAAATTAGTTAACTGTAAACAGGTTTCCTGTGGTTGTTGTAAGGAGGCTAATGCAATGATGAATTTCTGGTGTTCTGTGTATGTTGTGTTTTTGTGTGTGCTCTGTGGGGAATTGTGGAGAGGAAAGGAATTCCTCTTAAAGCAGCTTCTGTTGAGGGTGTAGTGGTCCACTGCTCTCCTGTAGGGCCTCCTGGTTCTTTCTCCTCTTTGGCATCATTTTGGGGGTAATATCAATTATTTACTTGAAACAGAGTTTACTCTAAATGAATGAAAAATACTTAATGTAAACGTAAAATGCACAAAGTTCAAAGCATGTAAGTGTTGAAACTTGTTGCTCCCTCCTTGTTTGTTCAACCAGCAGGATCAGCATCCCCTTTTAATGATCTTTTCCACTATCATTCATCTTGGAGTTAAAATTTTGTAAGTGTTTTAAACTTTGCTTCTGATTTTTTTTTTTTTTTTTTTTTAAATTAAATTTTAGCAATACAGTTGACATATACAGTTAGGTTCGCAGAAATGATCAAGGCAGTATATAATAGCCTAGCAGAGAATTATAATTACATTAATATAGGGTCAGGACCTTTTCACTTATCTTGTGAGCTACCGTCAGTAAGTGTTGTTACAGAGAAGGACCAGGACGCTTTTCAAGTCCAGCGTGGTGATACTGGAATGTTTTTCTTAGAAATGTAGTAATGAATAAACTGACTTTTATTGTGAGGAAGCTGGTGGCCTCCAAGTGATGCTTTGTAGCATTTGTTTCTCACACCTATTTATATCTTCTCATTCTGAAAAGGAGAACCGTTAATATGTAAATATTAATTAAACAAATGCTGCAGTTTCCCTATACGTGGAAGAGTATAGTGCCATCAGTGTTCGTGGCATTCTCCCTTCTCTTGCCCAGGGCTTTTCCCATAGATTCGGAAACTAATGTCCACTCAGCTGTCGGGGGCTCTGCAGGAAGAAGGGAGGAGAAGTTTATTTGAATCTCTTGGGAATTTAAACACGGAAAATGATCTGAGGCCAAAATATTCTGTAGTTCCTCAATCAAAACAAGGAAAAAACATTTTCAAGTCTTATTCAGCTTAGTGACAGACTAAATAGTGGAGGGTTTCTTAGAGGTCAGTGATTATTTTTAAGATGATGCAGAGTCTTAAATGCTACGGGCTGTTTAAGGCATGTGTTGCCTTCCTTGGTTTTAGTCCTTGTTTTAAAGAGGTGTTTGGGAAGTTTCAGTGTAATTTGTAATATATTTTGTGAGCCTTTGTGGCTCGAGTTTAGTATTTAGAAAAATAGTTTGCTGTTTTCCTGATCCTCTTCCATTTGGGGCAGGGTTATTTGTTTTACTATTAAGTATGTCGTGCTTCAAACAGCGTTTTTTTGATATGTGGATTCTTTTCTCATGGTGCCCAGACAGTGTTCCTGCGCTCCTACCTTCAAACCTTTCTCCTTAACCCCCTAGTTTATGTAAGATCACTCTCTAATGATTTAATCTGTAATGAATATTGGTGGTAGGAATCACTGTGTTACACAAATACAGGGTCAGTAATTGTTCTGATCACACGTGGATAATGTATCTAATGCAACACTCCTAGGGAGTGTTTAAGTTCTGAAGTCGCTTGTGGAAATTAATTCACTGAGGGCATTTTAAGGATTCTTTCATATAATGTGTTCTTTTTAATTTGTTGGTGTTAAATTCAGATCCAAAATGGTCCATTTTGAAAACACTGGGTAGTTTGATTGTGGCCTTGTGTTTCCTACTTTTTGTCTTGCTATTGAATCATTTTAGTTGTATACTTTAGCTAACGCTAAAATAAGCTACTGCATCAATACTTAGCCATTTGTAAACTTTAATCTGGATTCTTATAAAGTTCCCCTTTGTCAATATGGGCAGCCAAAAAGAACAGTAATTCCTTTAAAGCTAATGCTCTATTCTGTGGTAGGGTTTTGTTTTCAATTAAAAGGGTGAGAAGAGGATAGAGTTGAAAGTGTGCCTATAACTTTTTAAAATAAATTTCATGTAAGTAATCAAAAGGTGCTCTTTAATTTTTGTTTATTTTCTTATCTAAGCATATATTGTAATCAGTAGGAAGCTGAATGTTGTTTTAATGCTTTCAGTAAAAAGACTGGTAGAAAAATAGCTTTTATCCTTTTTTCATCCTTTAAAATAAATATTGATAGAAACTATCATAATATGGTTTGTGTTACAGGTGGTGTAATACCAAGGGCTGTACTGCTGCCACATCACAATTTTGTGGGGTTTCAGAGAGTAGTTCTGGTAAGGACACTCAATGATTTATCTATTTATTTGTTATAAAAGTGGACGGATAGTTTGGTACAATTTAGTATTAGTAATTGCAATTACGTGCATATACAGTATTTTTAAGGTATCGGTTTCTGCAGTCCGCTGAATCTTTACATTAAGTGTTCTTTTATTCAATGGTCTTTAACAGCTCCTTTTGGAGCTGTTATTGTCTCATGTGTAAATCCATATTCATTTCGTTAGAGTTGTTATGCTATAACACATCAATTCACAGCATGGAAATATTAATAAATGGACCTTGTGACAAAACACCTTATAAAAACTGTATTGTCCACTTGAAGCGTGGAGTCATTATTGCCTTAGTGTGTATCAGTTTTTAAAAAAGGGGGAAAAGTTACTGTGTTTTGATTATAGTATGTTTTTTTTTGAGTACTAAAGTCTTGGCTTCCTAAAGGAAAATATGAATGCGTGGTTCAGAGGGCAAATATCCAGATCGTGTGCTGTTACTAGTCTCCTCTTCTTAAATTTAATGTACAGTCACAATTTTGCAACTGTTTTCTTTAAATGTATGTAACTGCAATCCCTCTATCATTTCTTTTGATTTTGCATACTTTTCTTAAACATATTTTCTTATCTCTTCTCCATGGCTAGAGTTACAAGGGAGTTGAGATTACCTTACTTTTTCTAATAAAGGGAAAATTCATTCTGAATCAGAGCACAATCGAGTATTTGTTCTTTCAGCAGTAGATAAGTGATACCACATTTGTATCTGTAGAATTTTTAATATATGCCGTAATTTAACAAATGTCTTGTGGGTGTAGCAGATGTCTTTCCTTTTTTTTTTTTTCTTTTTCTTTCTTTCTTTTTTTTTTTTTTTTTTTTCCCATAAAGTTTTTTAGTATACTATCTTAGGTCTATAGAGGGCACTCAAAGACAGAGGGAGTTTGTTTTAACAAACCTTATCTTGCAAGCAGACCCCAACAAGGTAGAGAAGGATATTGCTGACTGTTGTTTATGGCCTTGCTCTTGCAGAGAGCTATTGTACTGGCTGTGCTCCAACAAATCACTTAAGCAATTGAAGTCAGTGGGACTAGAATATGGTTAAATATTCTTCTGGATTGATCTGTATCTATGTATACTTTCACAAGCTCTTTTTTTTGCTTTTTAAAAACAAGCTGGGGTACACAAGAACTTCTTAATGGGATTCTCTAGTCAACCTAAGAAACTAGTAGCACGTGTTTCTGTGTTGGGGGCGGGGGGCCTTGCTTGAGTAGGCTCTGGAGGCTGATAAGTTAGGGAAGCAAAAGGATGCTATTTGAAGACGCAAGTGAATTGGTGTAAAGACTGAAGCCATTTTCCCTGCTGTCATTGCATTAGATTGGTCTATCTAAAATATTTGGGCATAGTACTATTCACACTGTATGGTTTCCAGCCCTATAGGTACATAATACCTTGAGCATGCACAAATAATGCACGAAGACTTACATTAGCGTTTCTAAGTCTTGGAGTAGAAGAAAATAGGCTTTCAGATTTATATGAGAGAAATGGCATTGTGAAGTTTTGAGTAGTATTACTCAAGAATGTTAAACGGCAATTCTGCAAAGTAAAGACATCACAGCTTTATAAATATTGTAAGAAAAGAAAGATGATGGGAGCTCTTTGGAGTCTGAGAAATACTGAAAATTTTTCAAAATGTTGTGAGCAATTTGTGCAGTACTTATTAAAGTATAATGTCATTTGGAGAAGTCATGGACTTCTTCCTCTCTGTCATCTCTCTATTTTCAAATAATGCTCCTATTACTGGAAATGGGTGAGCAGAATTTTTCATGCGTGGAATCTGTTATTCCAGTGTTTGAGGTAAGGTGATGATAACCTAACATGGCGGGTTTCTTTTTTTGAAAAGCCGTCCTATCTGATTTGTTTAAATCTGAACTAGCAGAAGTAGTTACTGTGATTGCTTAATTCTGCAAAAGATAGAGTAGAGGTCATTTGTGGGACAATTTGAAGACCATTTCAGTGCACTGCCTATGTAATAGTAGCCTGCAATTACAAGACATGGTGTATTTCCATCTCTGCTGATGTTTTAACTTGACTAAGCAAAACTGTTTTCTCTACACAAAGCTACCATCATGATTCCAACTGCATCAGTAGAGGAGACTGTTTAATTCAAAATAGCACCTTCTAATGGAGGGGGGAATCCTTATTGGACAGGTGATGTATCTTCAGGTTTTGAATAGTGTGCTTCAAAGGGGATTAATTAAAAAATTAGTGAGAACAGATGTCTGATGTTGGCCTAAGCAGTTAGAAAGAAAAAGAAATGTCCTGGGTTTGAACTTTTTATCTTAATTGGATCCTTTGTGACTTTCAGCCCACTTGATAAGAGTTTCTTCAGTAGACTCTCCTGCTTCTACTGTAGAAAGCCAACAGTTCTAAATTTTAAGGTTTTTATGTGCATTTAAGGCATTCATGCAAGCATTTGCATACAGCTTTAAAGGATGCTTCTCTTACAAAACAAAAACTCTATATACAACAGGCTGTTTTGGTATAGCTTTTTTATATCCCATGTGCTATACAGAAAAGCAAAAATTGTTAGAAGTGTTCTTTTAAACCATCTTTTAATATTTTTTTGCAACTCATTGCGTATCCCTCTGCGGGTGTGTTCTGGTTCCTTTTACTAGTAGTCAGACCCTCTGTACAGTGCCGAATTAGCAAGAAGAACATTTGGTACGCTTCTTTAATCTTCTAAGATCAACAATGCAATTGCTTCTACAGATACAGGTGACTTTACAATGTGTAGGGGCTGTGTTATGGCAGGCATGTTCATTGGATCTCTGGGAATTTTTCCTTCACATTAGTATAAATATGCATCTAGACTTAAACACTGATGAAGTATCGGAACTTGGCATTCATTCAAAGTTGTCCTTAGTCTAGGATAATTTGAGTTAGGTAAAATACTCCATTTTCAACAGAAAAAGAAAGAAGCTTGTTTTTATTTTTCAGGGCGTTTTGTAAAAGGAAAGACTGCTCTTGATGAGTCAGGTATTGGAACAGCTCCCATTAAAAAAAAAAAGGATATATTGCAGGGTATGAAAAATCTGGTCAAGGATGATGACTGTATTGCATGTCTTTTCTATGTATTATAGGCATATCACCTCAGCATATATGCTAATCTTAGTATTTTGGCAAAAGACCCTTGATACAGCTTCATTTAGAGAAAAAAAATAAGCAGATGCTGAAGGCAGGAAGGGGAACCAACTTAATGTCTAGACAAGCTTTGGAGGCATGAGTGAGTTTTTCGTTAAATGTATATACTTGAAGGGAAAAATCAATACTATTTCTTATGGAAATTTGGGTATAGCTAATATAGGTGGAGATATTCTCTGCCAAAATACATAGCACTAAGGCCTAGACAGTATAGTTTTTGCTCATGACAGCTTACACAGTCAAACTTGGAGATGTGTTACAGAGTAGGATGTAGAGATGCGGAGACTGAATGTCTGCATTGAAGGTGGTTATTGTAGCAGAAACTGAAAATTATATACATTAAGGAAAGAGATACTTGCAGGCTTGGAAAACAATCTGGCCCGTGTTGCAGAGTTACTGCGGGCAAGGTGTTTTTGTTGGAGCTACCTGTGTCCCAGCGAGGGTCTCGTGTCTGCAGCTCAACTTCTTGTGCAGTTGAGTGTCCAGTCGGAAGCTGGGGCATGGGCTATGCAAGTCACTTCATTGCCTCTTCATTCTTTGGTTATTGCCTCGCTGCCTCCGAGACCGTGTGGGGCGGAGGCAATGACAGCCATGAGAGACCAACGATGACAGAATGGTGGCCCAGGAATGAATTTCAGTAAAAGTAAAGCAGTACTCTGCCCTCATGACCTATGCCAACAGCCTTTATAACCTGCTTCTGAACTGCCATTTCCAGAGCTGTCTCAGGCACACATGCCTGCTTGCCCAGCTGCCTTGGCTGGTGCAGCGTCTCTGAGATGTTGCTTCGGTTGCTGTTGCTTTATTTCTCTATTACTTCTTAATAGATTGCATCTATATTGCAGATTGGTATATAGTGCAGTGAAAGAAGAAATGAGAGTTTTACATTGGTCTCACATTTTTATTATGTTAGGTTGTAAATAGAAAATAGGACAAGTACATTGATCATGCTGTGTCACAGCCTAAGACAAATGAATCATTGCGTGCTGTCTGCGGCTGCAATCGGTCGTGTTCATGAGTGGCCGTGCCCAGTCTCCTTAGGAGGCCTAAGATCACGGATATTAAACTCTTACTGTAATACCTGATTTAAATTTAACAGATAAGAAGAGCATTGACTCTTTGAATACCAAAAATAATGTTTGTCAGACAGTGTTTGTTTTTTTATTTCATGGGTTTTGAGAGATGTGTCAACTTTGTCTTAGGAAGTACCCAGAAAGGGCAAGTACTTCACATCCTGTTCTTTGTTAGAATTCAGTTCCAGTAAGGCTTCTAAGTGATTTAGGTGCTTCTGGAAAATTTAGCTACCTAATTTCAAAGTCCACCTGAAGTTAAATCTTGAGGTGCTAAAGTAACTGTGGTTGGTTTCTGATCCACTTCAATGGTCCTTTTTCTAAAATAAATTTGTGTTAAATTCATTTTAATAAGTACATCTTTCTTTTTTGAGGAATGCTGTGATTTAATCATTTCTTCCTGCTAATTAGTCTTTAATAAAAAAAAAAAAAGCCTAGGTAAAGATGGTTTCATACTGTCCTTTTGCACTTGGTCTTGTTTGCATTGGTAACTGATTTCTGTTGTTTAAGCTCAGACACTGCAATTTGATTATTCTTGAACAAAAATGTGATACAGTTCTAAGACAGCTTTTAAAGACTCGGTTTGCACTTTTTAATACTGTTGTTGCATTTGGTTTTATTTGGGAATAAAAGAAAGTGGTGTTGTAGGTGGTATCAGTGGAGTGGTTATGAGGAAAGGATGTCTTGTTTTGCAGATTAGCAATCTAATAAGGCAGGGATAGTGGAGGAGTGTGGGAGTAGACATATCGAGCGTACATTCACACGTTGTTCTTTTTTTATATTCATATGACCAATTGCAGAAGCATGTTATCTATTATTTCTGGTTTTGTGAAAGGTGGGGTTTTTTTTATTTTTTAAGGTCCTGAACTCATAATGGTTATTTACCTGCAGATTCCCACAGACTCATTTCAGGCTGCTTTAGTAAACAGGGCTGGATGTGAAAATGCTTGGGTAAAGGAAAGAGTTGAGTTTTTAAGCTGAGGGTAAACTTTCTTAAGCCTTCTTTAAAGCTCTCCATTCATGCATAATGCTGCAGTCAATCCTGAGTTACACGTCTTTAAATCTTTTAGGTGAACATCTTGGGTCTAGAAAGAACTTGTCAGTTTACATTTAATTTATTCCAGGCTTTAGGATATGTTTCATGTCTGCAGAGAACTTTGAACACTAAATGTGATGAATGTTAGCACATATTTTCAATACCAAGTTCTGCTGTCCAACTGCAGTTAGATTCTCAACATGTTCAAAATCTGGGTTAATAGAGAAAAACATGTCTAAAGCAAAGTGTATTTCTACAATTAACATTCATAAGTACCAATCTACCTGTTTGCCATCAGTCCACAACTCATGAGTAGTCAGAAGTACTCAGGTTTTTTTATTAAAAAAAACCACAACAAAACCCTGCATTCTTAGTATAATTAATGCATTGTTTTCCCTATCCGAAGGGCACTGTTTGCTTTTTCTTCATCCCAACTTAAAAAATAAATAAATCTGGCCTTCTCTTCAGTAAGTAGCAAGTTCTCATGTAGCTGCTTTTGATTAATGGCCACTAAAGCTGGAGATCATCTCTTTCCTTGTTAACAGTTTATATTTTCCTGACTTGAAATTGTAATAAATTGTAACTGCAGGATCTTCTCTGTGTCCTGTGAGGATGTTAGGGTTTTTTTTCTTTTTTTCACCCCATTATGGTATTTTCTCACAGGGGTTTTACGTTTCATCCTTCATTTTTCAGAAACAGTTGACTCGGAGCTGTTAGTATTCAAGAAAACATCTGCCTCAGGAAAAAATTGGTAGCTTTCACGCACTCACAAAGGAATTTCGGAAAAATTATTTGTTATCCCAAACTAGATGCTGCCAGAGTACATAATTCCAAAACTTCTTTTCTCATGGGGAAAGCATATAAGACTAGGCTTAACAATGGGGAAATAAGCCGGGTTTATCTGCATTTAGAATAGATCAAACCCTCTTCACCTGTTCTGTGAACAGAGCACCTCATTACTGTCTCTTTTTTTTTTCCCCTAATCAAATCGCATGTTTATGTCTCCCACACTGCGGAAATTACGTGCTATGCCTGATAATCCAAGATCTTTTCTAAAATGATGTAGGAGTCGGGGAAGATGCTCGCACACAGAGAGAGCACCCCTTCTCCTGAGTCTTCCACTGCAGGAAATACCTCTCCTGCTCTGTTTATGTGGTTAGTATTATTTATAGGGTAGTTCTGTCAACTTCTATGCTGAAAATAAAACCTTAATATTAGCTTTGTAGGTGCTAAAAAAGCTGAGGTGAGAGCGTTCAGGCTCATACACCAAGGGCAGGGCAAATGAGTGAGTGGATCCTTTGCTGGAAAAGGTCATGTTCGTGTAGCTGTCTGTGTCCAGACCAATGTAAGTGCGTTTGGTTTTAGTTTGTCTTTGGTTGTTCACTGGGAAAGACGAACCAGGCCCCGAAGACCTGCAGGAATTTAGGATAATTAACTGAGTAATGATAGCAACCTTAATAAAACATAAAAACCTAGCATTTCACAAGAAAGTCCCAATCCAAAACCATGAGGCGGTGGTGGCCTCTGAGTTTTTCAAAACTTAGACTCTAGCAAAATTCATTGCTGTACAGCCGAATGCTCTCGGATCTCCCAGGCAAGAGCTGCTTGGGTCCTACAGGCTCAGCCTCGCAAGTACCAGGGCACACCACAGAGGAAGATTTGGGGTCTTTTTTGTTTTACTTTTGGTTATGGAAAAATTACAGATGTGCAGTATGGAATGGACTTCAGCAAGGAGGTGCCCAACCTTACGCGGACATGAGTTGTAGATGTCAGCACGGTGCAGAGGGGTGCCATGAGAAGGTGCTGGTTGGCTCTGGCAGTTGGGCTGTTGTCCCAGTTTCTGCACTTGTTCAGATGCTGCTAACTCCAGTCTCTGCCATGCTTTGTTACTCTGCATAGGTATTACTCCAATCACCTCAAGTTGTTGTTGTTATGGCAGCATTAAAAAAACTTCCTAATCAAGAATGAGGGAACCCACTGCGGTAAATGCACTGAAGCGAGTCAAACGAAGTCCTTTCCCCTGCAGGCAGTTCAGGACATGACTCAGGGCACAAGGCTAAACAAACAAGGACAAATAAAATGAACAGGGCTTAGCTGGAATAGAAATCACTGTTGTTGAAGATTAATTGAATTTTTTTCAACCACCAGAGTTTATTTGTGCAAAACGTTAGCAGCTCATGTGTTGTAATGAAAAAGTAGTGAAAGAAGAACACAGAAAAAGAAATGACTGAAGGAAGTACAGATAGAGTCAGTGCTCTTGAAAGCGATGGGAGAGGTGAATTCAGGAGTGTGGAGTACGTGTAGGCAGTGCCTGTTGAAGAGGTGAAAACCAGGGCAAATGCGTGACCAGAGGCTCAAGATTGTATGTCAGATCAAGAGATGAATGTCAGAAGATGGATCACCTGCTTGGGAAAGATAGCAAGTACAGCGGATAGAAACTGTAAAAGGGTGGCGGTACGGGGAAATGGAAGAGGAGTCCATACAACCATATGAAAAAATCACCAGTGAAGATAGGGATGCTATTGTAGGAGTGCAGAGATATCTTTCCACAGATGTTTGTAAGAACTACATATGCTGTTTTATTACCATCAGGTAGCAGTATAAATATTTTAGTCATAACAAATAGAATCCGTACCAGGCTACATGATCACTAATCACTGTTCCACAATAAGATTTCCAGAACACAGGAAAAAAAACCCAAAACCACAGACAGTTGAAAACCAACTAATTATGAAAGTCTGCCCAAACTTCAGTAGTTTTTCATTGACAAATAAGTAGCATAAGCCCAAGCTCAGAATGAATCTTTTTTTGTAAGCCATCAGTATGCAGGTCAGCAGCAGCAGCATAGTGAAAAACTGTGTCACTGTTAGTGCACCAATATCCATCAGCTCAAGCGATTGATGTAGATGTAATCACTGTCTCTAATAGAAATAAAGTCAGGGTAATGGAACATTGTCACAGGATCAATGTCTCCTGTTTTGAAAATAAACCCCGTCAGCTTTGCCTTTGCATTTATGTACCAGCAGGCGACCACATCATTCAATTCAATTGACACAGTCCCTTAAAGCCCTGAATGATCTATTGTGGGAACATCAGGAACAACGTATTGGAAAAAATGGAATGTTCTTGATCAGACTTACAGGCCATGTTATTCGGTGGGTTTTCCAGCAGTGAAAATGAGAATAAATCAGCTGAGAGCAGAAACTTAGCACAGCATGGAGATCTTTAACTCTGTTTAACTGTTTAATTTCTACATGTTCTTCAACGTTCCTCAAAAAGCTGGAACTATAGTACTTGTGCTTATTTTCAGGGGTGTATTGTCACAAATAGAAGACATTTTTTGGACGTTTCCGCTCCCCTACCTTAGTCTCAGCAGCAGCTCTTGATAGGGCTCATTTTGACTGACTCAAGAGCTCTTCTCAATCAGTTATTTTCTCTGAACAATTTTTACACAGTTTGATCCAAGCAAGGATTAATGGGTGTGCTCCCACATTCATCCATAATTCATTTTTTGCTAAGGCTTTAATGCAGCACAAGAGACTAGCAGTCGTATAGTTGCATGCTTAAAACTGGGTGCATGCCGAAGAGGTATATTGCATGGGATTTTAAACAACGTAGCAGATAATGCTTCTTCCAGTTTTCATCTTTCTTGCCCTTGATTCCAGCAACCTACCGCAATCTGTGTCTACATCCAGAGAATCTTAGTAGGCTGTTATTTTAGCACTTAGTAAAGCCATTTAATAATTTTACAAAGCCTTCTTGAGACAGGGTCTATAAGTTTGATTGCAAAAGTCTTAATCTATTTAAATTAGGTATTCCTGAAGGATTGTAACTCTGTCTAAAGGGACATCCTTCTAATGGCCTAAGAATGGAAGCTCTGCAGCTTGCTTGACATTACCACTGTTCCCGTGATGGCCCCTCCAATAAGAAAATTTTTCCTTTGGGGGGACAGATGTCTCTCCCTGGAATAATGACAAGCATTTGTCTGGTACTACTTCTCCATTACAGAGTTAGATATATTTAGCATACAGAGCCTAGAAGGTAGACTTTGCAGGTCATCTTGTGAAGTAGTCCATGCTGGCCAAATCTCTACTACTGCTTCCCCAGGTAAATGTGCTAATTCTGGTCATCAATCAGAAGCTATCTGTTTCTAATGAGTTTTAGAAATGCTGCATTTCCAGTTTTGCTGCTATAGGCATCACAGCCCAGCTTGTGTGCGGGTAGGATAGTCTAACCTTGAAGGTTATCCCATCAAGCCACAGGTTCTTCCTTCCCAAAAAATACCTTTGGTCTGGATTAGGTGTTTGGTCAAGGAGAATTTCATAATGTTTCGTTATATATCCTAGCGTGCTCTGAAAATTATTTAAGTATTGAAAGAGGGTGGTGATTTAACTTTTTAACTACTACTTCTGGACATTTTTCATTTAATCCTAGTTTGCCTGCCTCAGTGGACTTGAGTTCTGTGATTAAAAGCCCTCTCCTTGGCTGCCTTCAGGGGAGCCAGACGGGATGTTTGGGCTTGGGATCTTGTGGGAAGTCACGGAGGGATGGCTTTCATGAAGTAGTCAAGATTGAAGCAGGACTTTCTGTTGGTGTTGCTACTGGCATATGGGTGCACGTTCTGAGCAGCTGGGTTTGGGTTTTAAGTTTTGAAGGAATAATGTATTTACTCCTGAAGAAAGATGTATCAGAACTACCTCCATTTCAACAGGGTTGTAATTATCATGCA
This sequence comes from Fulmarus glacialis, assembly GCF_000690835.1. Lineage (NCBI taxonomy): Eukaryota > Metazoa > Chordata > Aves > Procellariiformes > Procellariidae > Fulmarus > Fulmarus glacialis. Next base: position 87,328 of record NW_009225034.1, read on the forward strand.
GAAAAGTTGTGCCTGGAAAGAGATGTCTGTTTTCATTGTTCCCCAAATAGTTGAAAAGTCTTTAAAATACTAATATACAGTATCTTTTTGCTATTCTGATACAGGAAATAAGGAGAAAAATCTCCCCCAAACACATAATTTCTTCTTGTGTTGCACTGTAACAAGGAAAAAAAGAGGTTTAAGAACCTGAAGAGCGTTGCATAAAGTGTCAGTATCAGAAATATCCCTGCTTCTTTAATCAGTCTAGGGATTTACAAAATACGGCTGCCAAGAATCACTGCAAGATGCCCTATAGCTGTCCAGGAAGATGTATTTTTAACTCTAGAAAGCATAGAAGTTTGCAGCTTTGTAGCCACAGCCCTGGAAATACGATACTGAGTATACTGTCTTTTGTCTCTGCTGTAACATCCAGAATCCCAGTCTCCTGGGTCACGCAGCATATGACTTTGGGGAGGAGGTTTGTAGTTCAGTAATTAAATACTACTTTGCTCTAGGCAAAACCAACAAATGGGCTTCATCTGCAGCTTATTTTGTAATAGTACTCAGGACTCTGCTTGGCGTTTCTGGGGACTGAGTACTCAGATAAGTACACAGTAACTGTTATTTTTAGCTAAGGTTTTGGGTGGTTTTGGTTTTGTGTTTTTTTTTTTCCCCTTCCCTTTCAGGGTTGTAATTCTTCAGAAAATTTCAAACCGGCTTTGTCATCTTGTATGCTTCATACTCTCAAATTGGCACGGAAAAACACAGACTGTTGCCATAAATTAGGTCACTAAAGCTGAAGTACAGAATACAAATATGTATCGCCTGAGCTAAGGAAAACAATTCAGATGAGGAAGGGAGAAATTATTTTTTTAGTATTCGGAAATGAAGCTGTATTCTTGAGATTAAAAGCAAAGCAGTAGAGTTAAAACATGAGAAGCATCTCTTGTTTTAAATTGCTAGAAGGAAAACTAGCAAAGCTTGATCATATGGGAAATCAGTAAGAAGGTTCATTAGGTAGAATTACAGATAATTTTTTATGCAAGTTCACATTTGACATAGATTATTGAATCTTAAAATAAAAAGGGCACACTTAAATAATAATTTAGAGACAGGTAAAAATGCAGAAAATGAGATAACTTTCATTTTGAAATATATTACAACAGAGCTTATGCATTTAATTTAAAAAACGTTTTCCTTTAAATTCAGAAGGTTAGAACGAATTCCTAATTGCAGATTGTCAGATAGTAGGAGAACTTTAATAAGGGCTCATTTGTATTGTGCCCAATACAATATTGGACCCCATCTCTCGAGTGAAGATGTGAAAAAGCAAACAGGAGTGTTTAGAGCAATTGGTTGATACAGTTAACCAGAAAACTCAACTTTTTTTTCTTTTTGAAGTATGAGAGAATGTTCATTTTCATTGAAATTGATGTCTAAATAAATCTTATACAGAAGGACGTACAACATTGGTCATACGCTGCATGCTTGACATACAGGAACCGCTAATTTATTTTATGAGTTTTCCTTTATGATGTACAACATTCGTCATACGCAGCATGCTTGACATACAGGAACCACTAATTTATTTTATGAGTTTTCCTTTATGAACCGTTTCTAAAGGGCTATACATAACTCGTCTTGGGGAAGAGCCTTTGGAGAACACTTTAGCAGAACAGCAGCCACCACCAACAGCGCTTTGTGGAGCCCTGGATGAAAACTCCAGTTCTGCAAGTTACTCACACAGCGGATTTCACATCTGAATGAAGTCCTGCTGAAAAAATACCTGGTCTGAGTGGTTGGATTTAAATAGCACCCTTTTCACTTTCTTCAGCACCTCTGAGTTGATAAGTCAAAGCAGACTTGGTGGCATTGGTGCCTCACTGTCTTAATTGACCTGGATGCAGTTGGAGAAGTGGTGGAGTTTAGTGTATCGGCACTTTCCTGGGCTACGGGGTATTGCCTGTCCCCTGAACCACCGTGACAGCAATCACTTAGCAATCACATCAGCAGGTAGGTTTGCCAGGCCGAGGGGCTCCCAGTGTTAGTTGCAAAGCGTAATGAAGAGGGATTGTGTATCACATGCAGGACTTCATTTTTATTTTTAAGAGCGGTAATATAGATGTAAAGCAGGATTGTAATAAAACTTTCCAAAGGACTTGTATGCACCTTCAGGTTTTTGGGGTGGAATTAAAAAACTATGCATTCCCAGGTTGGGTCATATAATTTGCTTTTTTGTTTAACCGTCATGGTCACTAAAAAAAGGAAGATTCTTAAGCAGCAGTTAAAAAAAAAGGTATCACTGTTTATGTGCACACATGCTGGCAAAATATTTGTCCGGATTTCTTGTGAAAGAGGAAAAAAATAAAAGGACTAGTGACAATATTTCTTTTGTGGGAGATTTATTGTTTCTGTAGCCAGACTTCTGTTTTCCATGGGTAAATGTAGCGGTCTGTTTATATCTGAACATTAAACATTTTTCAGAGCTACCCAGAGCATTAGCTGTTCCTTTAGCATATCATATTTGGTATCAAACTAATGATTGCTATGTTTTGGTGAATTATTATTCGTAGCAGCCTGCCAGGTTTTTCTGTTATCCTACCTAATTAGGATGTGTTAGAGCCCACCTGAAACTGCAGAAATATTACTTTTTTAGGCTGTTGTTTGATAATACAATAAATCTTAACTGTAGTAAATCTACTATACGTTATAAAACTGTGATTAAGAGATACAAAGTGCTAATCTGATGTATAAACTTTCTCTGCCAGTTCAGGTGTGTTTTAAAAAAAAAAAAAAAAAAAACCCAAAAAAACCAACCAACCGAAAAAACTATTAGGCCAGGAGCCATATCGGGCAGCATCTGTTCTCTAGCATTTGGCAAGAACCTGGAAGAAGAGTACAAAGCTAGCATAAACATGCAGAGTAGAATACTAATTTGTCAGAAATGCAATCAGATTTGTACTGTTGGGCACCCATTAGCCTGCAGATCCGATGTTTGTGATAGTGGAACTTGATCTCGTTATAACGGATTTTGCTTGTGAATTTTACCCAAAGTATGAAAGTGTGTGAATGCTCCTCAAGGGGTGGAGAAGCCCATGTGAGACCCCATATACTGGTGTGTCTGAGTTACGGTAGGCATGTGACAGAAATACAGGCACATTTTTGCTATGTGGAAGCTAAGTCAGAGTTGGTGTGTTGGCTCTGGGACAAGAAACCTCATTTCCTTTGAAAAAAGTAGTTTCCAAATGACTTTGTGATTTCTGACATGGATTCAGAGTTGGAATGAGTGGGTCAGTTTGTCTAAAGCACAGATGCGCATCTTGTCTGTTCCTGACCTGTGGCACATCTAGTTCTTGAGTAGATCTTGAGGCCAGCATCTGTATAGACAGTTGACTTTTATTTTATGGCTGATATGTTTTACGCCTGATAAATTTTGGGAGTTCAGGGACTTTCTATAGCGACATTAAAAATTACCTGTGATATCTTGATACTACGCTGACTCTAATTGAACAGTGATGTTATAAACCACAGGCTCATCTTCTGCGAAGGGGATCGTACAGATAACCAGTGCCTGTGGCTCAGTGATTTCGGATGATCGAGGGAGAACAGGGTGACGGGTTATTACTGCACTGTAATACAGTTTCGTTGGCACTATGGCATTGACGAGCATCGCAGGGACATGTGTGGGTTGAGAGCCTGAGAAGAGGCTTGCTGAAGTGGACTTTGTTTTGAGCAGTGAATATTGATCCTGGTGTGATCCCAGGGACTGGAAGCCCACGAGCAATTTGGGCATGATTCGTAAGCCCTTGTGCGCATCCTTTTTTTTTTTTTTTTTTACCTGTTGGTTTTCCTTTTTTTTTTTTTTTTTATTTAATCCCAGTTTAACCGGTAAGGAATCTATTCCACATGCTCTGCGACTGCTCCAAGGTGCAAAACAAAAATAGGGGCAAGTGGGAGAGATTTCCTTTAAAAGCGCACTTGGACCTAAAACAGTAGCAAGGGTGCATTGTACTTTGCCACATTTCCTGTAAATCCACAGAATGTTTTGAGGAAGACTTGGAATTTTTATAAAGGCTGGAAAAAGGGGCCTCAAGAATCTTGTTACATTTTCAGAATGGGTTTGGGACATACAGGTGCAAATATCTTGAGATATTTTTAGTGGGCCCTTTGCAAATTAGGCTAGAAATCTAAGACTGGTAGGAATTATGTGTCATTTCTACATATTTTTGGGTCATTTTTCTGTGTCTTTTTGGTTATTTAATTGCTGTATCTAAAATAAAGAGCAATATTTATATCTATTAAGTGTCCAAACTAAGTAGTCGATTGCACGTGGAAATAGTAGATTTGGGGGAAATAAACCAGCATTAATGAAGTAGATTTGTTAGTATGTGGGATATGTGTGTACATGCATGGGTGCATACCTAAAGATAATTTTTTTTTTTTTCTCCTCTAATTTTCTTCTTTTCAGCTTTTCCTCCTCTATTCGTGTTTCCATGTACATGACGCCACTTTTAAGAAATCTTCTCCATCACCTCCCAAACAAGCTCTGGGGTTGTGTTGGGGCATTAGGGAAAATGGAGTTCACGTGGTTCGTAGGTTAGCGGGTTTATTTTCTTTCCCATTACTGTTTTTCTTTGGCAGACGTCCTTGGCAAGTTGTAACTTCAGCATGAAGTGAGGGGGGGCCATGCGTGTTGAGCACTGAGAGCAACATGGCTGGTGGCTTTGGTGTCGGTGGGTCCCCTCTCCATCCCACCTCTGCTCCTTTTCGCCATCATCCCCTCACTGCCGCTGTCTCGGGTCATTCCCGCTGTTACTTCCCAGGAAGCTGTGAGCGAGAAGGAGGGAGGCCGCACAGTTCCCAGGGCTGGAAACTGCAGCAGCTTCCCCATCACTTGCAATGGGGTTCATGCAGCTCTGAGCTGCTTCTTCAGCTGTCTGCAAGCTCTGCTCCTGAGGCTGGAGGTGGCCACGCCGCAGAGCCCTTTGGTGGGGGATGTTTGGCTTCGCCCCTAGCTCCGAGAGTTGGCAGCATAAGCCTGGCAGCCAGAATTGAGCCCGGTATCGATTCAAAATTTGTCAAAGGGAAATAATTATTGTATCCTCTGCTATCTGTACTTCTGCTGTATTTTCTCATTAATGTGATAGTTTGCTTTTGCGATGGGAAGGAATGTGGTTTGGTGTTGCTTGTTCTTCTCACAATCCCTCGCTCCCCTTGGCTGTGCGATAGCCGGGTGATGGTTGTCTCCGTGGCGCTGGTGGAGCGACTGGGCCTGGCATGGGGGCTAAATACAGAAACGAGTTTTCAGAAAATTTAAATAAGCACCGAAAAAATGGATAAAGCAATATCTTGGTAACAAAACTGGAACCTTTTGCACCCTTTTCAGTTTCATGTCCTCGTCAGGCCAGCCATGTATTCATTGAACACATTTCTGTGTTTTTCCCGTTGTTCGGTACAAAAGCCGGAGTTGCACTGCCACCTCTTGACAGCCGGGCAGGACAGCATGTGGCAGTCCTCCTCCTTGCCTTACCAAAGCATCTTGTGGAAAACACTTTGAGCCAGCCTTGAAAAATGATACTCATTAGACTTGGGCAGGGTGAATAACACTTTTGACAGACAAGCAAAACATTAGCTTTTTTCCTTTAGCTATCCAGCTACGTAACAGGTGAATTTATGTGGTATCTCCACAATTCTGCTTTGAGTGGGGAGCCCTCTTTATATTAATAATGCCGGTGTTCTCTATGTAGCAAATAGCACTTTCATTTGACTTCTGCATTTGATCTATCTTTTTGGATGATGCAGCAAGATTTTAGAAATCAGTAACAGACCTGTGAAACAAATACTACCGTTTGTGTGTGTATGTAATGTAAAAAGGCTTCTTTACGAGTCTTTTGAAATTTAATTAACTTTTTCCTGAAGGAGAATATTGTTCCTCTTCCTACAGAACTTCTCTGTAACAAGCGGTCTTAAATAAAGATGATTTGTGCCAGGTATGACAACACAACACAGCTGAATAAAATTAGCGTTTGGTCCTGCACATGGTAGAATTGGTTGCTAATGCATGAAATGGCTAAAAATGAGATTCCTTTCACACAGTGCTCAATAAACGAGCCCTCAAAGGAGATTGTAATTTGGCAGGTATACCTTGTACATCAGGCATCACTGGGGGCTGTGGATGGGTGGGGTAGGGTTAGCATCGATGTACCTTTCTTTACAAGTTGTGTTGCACTGGCTAGAAGTTACTGTACCAGAGCAATTATTTTTTCCTTTAGAGATGAGAAGGATTTAAGTAGCTCTGCATTTTTATTTCCTTAAAGACATTTTCCCCCCTTTGGCAGTGCAGTATGCTCGAGCTGCTCTGTAAGCACAGGATCTGGGTTTCTGTGGACGCATCCAGCATGGAGTACAGCTGCCCGTTTCCCATGCAGGATAACCCCGGCTCTCCCACTCAGGTCCCGTTGGCCCCAGCTGGGTCTGAGCCCTCCCTGCGCAGCTCTTGGACCGTGTCATTTCTCCTGTGCCCTCTCCAAACCAAGTGGGCAGTGCACGCTGCCCTCCCTCCTACCCCCGGCCATTAACTGGGTGGGCGGCTGTGCAGCTGGGGTGGGTTTGGGGGTGTCCATGTGCTCATCGACTCGCCAGGGTTCGTGTGTGGTTTCGGGTAAACACACTCCTTTTGATGTCCAAGTTCATCCTGTGGCCTCTCCTCTTCTTGAGGAGTTTAATTGGGTCTTTCCTCTACAACATTATGGGACTTGCAGGAAAGCCACATCTTGGAGAGCTCTTCCCACTGTCAAATTTGGTTGCAATTGACTGATAAAATTCAAAAGTTAGATGATAAGAAAGAGAGTGTGGTCATTTTCTCCGGTTTCCTTGGGAAATCTTGCTAGGAAGAGATGCCCAGAAAGAATATGTATGGCAGCCTTATAATGCCGGCCGTAACCTCATAGTTGTTGCTTACTGCTGCGTTCACCACTTTCCCACTTCGAGCAACAGTGGTGAATGGCCTGACCACGCAGCCACGTAGCAAGAACTTTTTATTTTGAACAATACAAGAAAACCTGTTCTCTAGTCCTTTTTTTATGTCAGATCCAGGTCAAACTTTGTCAAATAACAGTAGGAAAGTCACTTACCTTCTCAGACTCCAGTTCCGTAGAAGAAAACAATGGTGGTGGGCGGTTAGGTAAAAACCTTGAAGGTCTGCTGATCAAAAGTGCTGGGTGGATACTAGGAACAGGAGATGGACCTTATTTCATACTATGTTCTGGAAGCTGATGTTTTTACTTGTTTACTAAATGTCATGGAAAGATCAGGATTTTCAGACATTCAGAAGTCATGAGAATGTTCTCAAAAATGAGGCTTAAGGTTAGAAAAAATACTGTATTCTGTCTCTTCATCTTTGTGTTTTAAAGACTCTTGTTGCTTCGTATTTTCAAAATTTGTCATCAAAAGTATATATAGTCTGATACATTATTTGTCTTGCTAAATATTTACCATTAATAAAATCAAGGGAAAATTGTGTATGTATATCCATCAATATTTTTAAAGCATTGATTAAAGCCTAGAGAAACGTTACTAAAAATTGTTCTGTTCAAAGTTTGTCTCTAATTTCAGGAATTCCTTTTGCAAAGAAAGCATAAGTGTATGGCTGAGATGTTTTCTAATTTTTAGTGGAAATAGCTGGGCTTTCTTTGAACAGATACAGTGTTGTAGCCCATATTGCACCTTTTTACTAGAGCAGGAGTACCTGTAAATTGAAGTAGAAAGTAAAAGTGAGAATTCGGCTGGGTACCAATGTGAAACCAAGTTCTTGGTCTTTGTTAGCCAGGAAGAGAGAAATCCACATTTTGAAAAATGTGTTCCATAGCAATAATGTTGATTAGATGGAACTCACTTGATTATTTTTTAAAAACCCATGAAATGAGGCCTTTTTAGTACTGGTATTAAGTGGCATAGTTCCCCAGTCCATACCGATTCACATCATTTGAGAATCCAGCCCTTCAATATTTAATTTACTGACCTTTATGTTGTGGTGAGACAAATGACTTTTTAATGACTTCAGTAGCCTTATTTGCATTATAAAATAAAACCATTCTCTATGCTGCCAGGGAGCTACTTGCTTTATAAATACAGCATTTGTTGAGAAATACATATTAGGTACTAAAAATATTTAATTGACCTACTTTTTTATTTTCAGGGTTGTGTCCTTTGTTGTGACCTCATGGTTTAACTGGGAATAAAGATGAGTATAAGCAGTGATGAGGTTAACTTCCTGGTATATAGATACTTGCAAGAGTCAGGTGAGTTTTTACCATTTGGTTGTTAAACAATGCATAATTTATTTGGTATTCATCTGCAACCGGCTTTAGCAAACGCAAACTCAATTAATTAATTTGCCAGTAGGCATGTGCTTCTGTCTGAACTGTTTCTTGGTGTTTCTTCTCAACAAGAGAATGAATTCCTGCCAAGTTACCTTCTGTAACTTAATCAGATTTAGTCATTTGGAGTCTTCAGATGGCAGTCAACCAACTAAGGACTCACTTGATTGCTAGAAATGCACTTTCCTGGAGATCACTTATCTACAGGGTGACGATGACACTTTGCACCATTTTGTTTGTGGCTACTTGAAGAAGAAGAAAGGATGACCACCAAAATACTGTTTCTTCTTGTTCTGTCTTGGAGTGACGGTGTTCCTGTGAGCTGGTCTTGCATGGCCGAATTTCTTGCCTGAATGTGACTGTGGGAGGGCAGGTGTTGCTGTATTTCAAAGGAAGAAGTGGCAACTGTGACCATATGACTTGTATCATTTGAATCTAAATACAGATGAACAGATTTTTTACAGGAATAACTCTTGGGTTCTCAAAAGCCTCCCTTCCTGCAGGACACTTTCTTGGAGGATTTTGTCCTTGGGTGTCAGGCTAGCCAAAGCCTCCTGCTTTTTAGGAGTAAGAGCAAAAGACAGTTGAATATTGTCAAACTTGAAAAGAAACTTTTTTCCTGTCGTATTTGTCCAAACTGACTGTGTCCGTAAAATACAAGCAGGAATATTTATTTTTAAAACGTCCCAAACCCAGTCGGATCAGCAGTTTGAGTTTGTGTTCAAGGTTTGGGTTTCTAGATGCAGCCATATGGCTGCAGAGGGTTTTGTGGTGGTGGTTGTTCTTGAAGCTATGTAAGAGACAACGTTATCTTTTACTCACAGCTATGATATTGATTGCTTAAAGCAGCCTACATTTAGAACAGGTAGATTTGACTGGAAATCAGGGCATGCCCCAGTAACTGAACAAGTGATGATTGTCAACTGGCAAGAGGGAATATGATCTTAGTAATACGTAAAAGAAGTTCTGCATATTAAAGCAAAAATAAACTCCAATCTTAAGATAACAATGTAAGGGATCAGCTTTAATGTATATGTTACCTTGCTGTTTCAACATCTACTGATTCATAGTTTTATTTAGTGATTGCTGATGAGTGGCTTCAGGGTTCTTGAAAATGCATTTGACTGATGCAACATCTGCCCACTGCTTATGTCCACTGCTCATGGACTTCTCAAATTGAGACAAAACACTGGTGGATGGCAGAGGTTTTCCGTCTCTGCTTGTCAGAAGAAAGCAGAAACTCCTTGTTCTGCCTGAATTTACTAAAAACTATTACATGTTCTTATTTCAGTTGCAGATTGCTTTTGTCACAGAAGCCAAACTTACAAAATTGCTTTATCTTCATTTGAAAGTTTGCAGGCAGCTTCTTAGTTACCTGACAGGGGAAGGAAAAAAAAAAAAAAAGTAGTTTAAGAAAAAATTCTGTGACAGTAAAGTTAATTTGCTGAAACAACTATTTTTCTCTAGGTTAAATTCGCCTTTTCAGGGTGATCAAATAAATAGCAAGCAACTACCAGTGCTGCACCATAACATGCTTGCCACTTCTCAATAAGTACACAATACTGATGTAGTTCTAAGTGCCAAAACATACACAATTATGACAGCACTGTACCATGAAGTGAATTCTGTTCTACATACAGATCCATTTCACTTTCATGGGTAACAAATCAGTGAGTAAAAATAACAAGTAAGTCTTGGTGCCTTGGAGATATATATTTTATTAAATGCTGTGTATGATACAATACATAGATATAGTTTGAGAATATATAAATATATGTAAATGCCATTGCAAGTTGTGTATTTTATATTTTTATATTTAGTCATGCACAAATGTTTTGCCAATGATAGCATAATTAATAATTGCTGTGTTTATATAGAAACTTTGTTTTTCTCTTTTTGTACATTTAAACTGGAAACGTATGAGGGAAACAACAGAGGTGTGTTGACGAGTTTTTTTGTAGTTCATAAGCATGCTATAACTTCGTATAATTTGCTTAGGTTTGTAAACAGAAGATCCTACAGTGGTATGGCAAGTAGCATTTTCTATCTATAAATCAATTCTGATGTCTTTGCCTTGTCTTTAGGGTTTTCCCATTCAGCATTTACCTTTGGTATAGAGAGCCATATCAGCCAGTCTAATATAAATGGTGCTCTGGTGCCACCAGCTGCTTTGATTTCCATCATCCAGAAAGGTCTGCAGTATGTAGAGGCAGAAGTCAGTATTAATGAGGTAAGGAGGCTTTGCCTACAGGAGCATTATGTCCTTGCTTGCAGTAAGCTTGAATGTTAGTATTTTTTCTTAACTTTCTTGTATCCTATTTATCTACTTTTACTTCAGATTCCTTACTGCTGGTGTTCACCATGACTCCAGTGGTGGAACCAGAATGGAGTGACATAACTGGGTAGGGGTTCTGCCCAGTGCAGCCACACAACACCAGGCATGGTGTTCTGGCTCATTGCTTAAAGGTCCGTTGTCTGTAGAGTTTTTACCCTAATATAATGTTGTAAATCCAGACAAGTGCAATAAGATAATCATTGAGACAAGTAACCTCTTAATTTTTGTTTTTGTACACTTGCACTAGGGAGGTGGGAGAGCACTGTGCAGCTCTCATTTGGGTGATTTGTCATTATAATGAAGTAATGAGAGCCCAAAGGCAAGGTTTCCAAATAGAGAGAGGGTTTCAATTTGTGGCAGGAAGGATGAAGGTATATGCCAGTTTGCTTTTTGCCTCTGCTGGCTAATTCATCTTGAGCAGGATCTATTAAATTTGATGTTTAAATGGTTATTCCAGCAGTACAGAAAGCTATGTATCTTCCTGCCTGATGCTGCAGATACTCACCCTCAATTTCCATTCTCATTTATGCCTGGAAGGTTAGCAGCCTTTGTATGTCTCAGTTATATTACGGAAGGAAACTATTTTTTTCACTAATTCTCCTCTCTTTCCAGTCTCCCTTATGTCTGCTGTTTATGTGGAGTTTTCGTAGTCCCAGTGAAGCAAATCCTTTGCCTTAGGAAGCCTCAGAAAAATAAAGCAAATGATTGGAATAGAAGAAGGAGACCCTATATTTATCGCAAGGAATCCTTCTAGCTCCTAAAAATAGATCCTTACAAAGCCCTAGGATATGTGTAAGGGTATTTTTAACTGAGTCTTGTCCATTTCAGGATAAAATTCTTCCTTGTTGTTTGAAAGCATGCCAGCACTGTTTAAAAAAAGGAAGAAAACTAGTCAGCTCTCCAGATAATGTGTTTATGGAAAGTATTAGTCTAATAAGATAGAATAACTTCACAAGCCAGTGACCTGACTTGCAATGTTTGTAGCTCTTCAAAGAAACCATTAGATTTTGTTGCAGCCACTCATGTTTGAAATCATATTCATAGATAGCTTACAGAATTTTTTGCTTTAGCAGACAATTTAGCAAACTCGAAGCATAACTTTTAATTCCAGAAGCTCTGCCAGAGGCCTGCGGTGGCTTTTTTTGCATATTTATGGTGGCCACTTAACTTTAGACTAATATGCCAATCCTAACCACAATAATGATGAGGTATCACTTCCAGCACCATTTGTAAACTGTTTTATTATATTAAAATCACAACTTTTGCTTTAGTTTTCCTTGGAATTTTTGCCCATAATGTTAATTTGTACTTGGTGTTGTCTTTTTTTTCTCCCTCTGCTGTAATTTAGGATGGTACCTTGTTTGATGGTAGGCCGATAGAGTCTCTCTCACTGATAGATGCAGTAATGCCTGATGTGGTACAGACAAGACAACAGGCCTACAGAGATAAACTTGCACAACAGCAGGCAGCAGCTGCTGCAGCTGCAGCCGCGACTAACCAACAAGGATCAGCGAAAAATGGAGAAAATACTGCAAATGGAGAAGAGAATGGAGCACATACTATAGCAAGTAAGTTGAGACAGAAATGACCTTAACCTATGCTAACATAATTTCCTTGTCATTTATCATAGTATGAACTCGTACAGTGATACGTCGAGTACGACAATGAGGTAAATGTGTAGAGGTAGTAGTAACCCTTCAGCTTGCAGAGAATACCTTTGTCATAGGTGATACTTTAACAGATGGTGTCTCGCCTTTGACTGTCCGCAGTCTGATATTTGGACGGATATTTGGAATTGCAGGAGGAGGTGCAAACTTCTGAATTCATTAATTCACAATATTCCATTGACCAGTCTCACTTCCAGTACTGCTCTTTACCTATAACCTGAAGGTTTTTCACAGGACTCTCTGAGAGCTCTTGCATAAAGAGGAAAAAAAAAAATCAGAGACAACTCTTTAAATATTGCATCTCCTCAGCTTTGGCCCCTGTACAAAGAATAAGGAGAGGAGTCTGCTAATCTGCAGCTGGTTAAAACTGAGCATTGCTTGTGAAGCTCCACGAACTACTTTTAACAGGTTCTGCTAACCCTGTGAATCGGAGAGCTGTAACCGGCTCTGTGTAGGACAGACTTCCTTGTCATGCTGAGGTGTCATCATGGTTGGTGAGACAAATCTTCTGTCATTTGTCTCCTTTATCAGTATCAGTTTTCATGATTTGCTGTTCGGAATTATTTGGTGCAACTGCTTGCAGGTTTGGTTTATTCATTGGTTCCATTTTAGTTGTGATTGGTGAAACAAGTGAGTTTTATTTGTCATCACTAGTAAAAGGAACATACCTTACAGTAAGGCTTAGTATAGAAAAGTTCAAGTCAGGCATTAAAATGTGATTTTGAAAATATTGTTCTGGAAGTCTGAATTACACATTTGAGAGGGGGAGTTACAGCTCTTGCTGTAAAAGCACCTGAAGAAAAGACATTTTTCAGAGAATATTCATATCAAGCCATGTATAAGTTTTGCATTTTACAGCTGGATTTTCCTAGTATTTTCATTATTTATATGTGGTAAATAAACTGAAAATATAATCTTTGGCTTAAACAAATAAGCTTTCTACTTCGATGTTTTCATTTAAAAATCTCAAAAGAATATTTACTTGTTAACTGTGAACTGGAGAGAGTAAGCATAAACTTCAGACCTCAGCCAATGTTAAATGTGATATTCCAGCAACCCCTACTGGCTGGTACACCAAATTATATTGGCATTGATTCTCTTTAATCGAAGCAATGTTTTATATGGTGCTCTTTCTTAAAAATATGCATGTTCTAACAGTCTTTTCTGTTTTCTCACACATACAAACAGTGACAGAAACCCTTAATGTTAAATTAAGCAATAGATGTGAAACTGTTTGTTTAACCACAGTCAATAAATACGGAGCAGGTGAACTGTTCAGCATTTTTTATATTCTGCAGTTACACTCAGTGTGAATTTATTTTTAATAATAGAAAATGATTGATGGTAGCTGCCAAGAAAACCGTTTTGTCAGTTGAATTACCCCCAATATGTTTTTCAGAACAATATGGATTCAACATCACTTCCACGCAGAAAGCTATGTATTGCCACAATTCCATGGTAATTACTGGTGCAGTTTGAAAAGCTCTGTTATCAGTTTACTGTATCACCAAATGTTATCATATTAATTAAAGCCATTTTGTAAATTAAGTGTCTGAGATGTATATTTAAAACCTGTTTTACTGCAATTGATGAAAAGAGATTTTTGAAAATGAATGTTTTAAACATATTTTTAAAGCACAAGATAGACTAGTAACATATTGTACTATGCAGTATCGTGCCTGAAAAACTGAGAGTACTTTTAACATCAGCGTTTATTTTTTAACATAGCAAAAAGTTAACTTTTGGCCTCAATTTTGAAGTTTCAAAATTAAATCCATTTGGATGCTGAGGTTTAGAAGGGCAAAGAGCTTTCTTGCGTTTTTGAAACTCCCCATCTGTTTATAGTACTTCATAAATTGGAATTGGAAAAATAAAGGAACATTACAGCTTTGTCAAATTTTGATCCACGTAAATTGTGGGTTAATTGTTATGCTCATCCCAGAAGAATATGAACTATACAGTAGTTACAATGTATTGTCCCAAAATATTAAAATCCACCTCTCTCTACTGTTGTTTCCCATAATGCAGATAATCACACAGATATGATGGAAGTAGATGGAGATGTTGAAATCCCTCCCAACAAGGCAGTGGTGCTGCGTGGCCATGAATCTGAAGTATTCATCTGTGCCTGGAATCCCATTAGTGACCTTTTGGCCTCAGGGTATGTGCATTAACCATGTATGTATGCAATATCATTGGCATACTTCTGTATGTTGATGGTAACAAGTTAAAATAATACCTGCCCCAACGCCCGCTACATCAAATGCCACAATGTTTGCTGTTTTGAAAAGAATACTTTTTAAAATTGAATTAACTGAGAGAAGGAGTTATATTCTCATTAACTGTTTCATAGATCTGGAGATTCGACAGCACGGATATGGAACCTCAGTGAAAACAGCACGAGCGGCTCTACGCAGCTGGTACTTCGACACTGTATACGAGAAGGAGGGCAGGATGTACCCAGCAACAAAGACGTGACATCGCTGGATTGGAACGTAAGTAGAAATGGCAGCGCTCAAAATACTCCGAGAAAATTGTACCTATAATTTTGCATAGTCAAATTTTAAGTGACAGCCACTGTGCATCCTCTGCTACCGCTCCTGAAATATTTCTATTTTTGAGTTGCATTGTAATTTCTTGTATTGTACTTCGGGGACTTCTTTTTAATAAGTTGTAGTCAATGGAATAAATATCATAAATCTTATGCAGATGTATTCTGCAATTTGCTTTGTGCTCTTTAGCTTTGAGTTATACAGTAAAAATAAATAAATTAAATAACCTTTTTGCTGGCAGAGTGAAGGTACACTTCTAGCAACTGGGTCTTATGATGGCTTTGCAAGGATATGGACTAAAGATGGTAAGTGAAATACTTTTAATTTCCAGTATATTTTTCTGTATTTTGGCTCACAGCATAGTTTTTTATTTTTTTAATGTATTCGTATCAATATAAATTTTCAGGTAATCTTGCCAGCACCTTAGGGCAACATAAAGGTCCTATATTTGCGTTAAAATGGAACAAGAAAGGAAACTTCATTTTAAGTGCAGGAGTGGACAAGGTGAGATAATCTTTGGTAAAATGAAAATTCTTTCCTTCACCGTTATAATCTCATTGTACGCATAATAGCAAAGCTATAGAAAGTAAGTAAAGTAAACTAAAGGCATGGGACGTAAATATGTACTTACAAAGAACTTGTTATGCTAGCTGTGTTTCCTTGTGTTTTATAATAGTTTACTGAGATATTTTCATTTATTAGATTTCAGTGTCCCTGGATCTCTTCCCCATTAGGTTAGCCTAAGTTGGAAAGTAAGTGCATTGAACACAGGAACATTAAACCTTTGTAAAACTGAATATGTAAAATTTAGTGAAGTACTTTATGCAAAGCCTCATAAAAAAATCGCACTGGAGGAATGGTTCAGGCTGATTTGGAATCAGTCAAGCCTGAGAATGGTTAAAAAGGTTAGAGCTGGAACATAAGAAAAGTCAATATATCTGACTGGGGAGGTGCCAGCAGCGCAATGCCAGGAAGCTCATTGTTTAACTGTGTTTTATTTCACACCTCTAAACAAACTTAAAGACTCACAAGGTCTTTAAATTCAAAGCTGTTGTTAGCGTGAGAGATTTTATGAATGGTAGGAAGGGCATATAGTGATGAAGAATAGACTTAAGACAAATTCAAAGACTAGAATAGACTATTCATAGAATGAGAAGAGTTTAGTTTTTCCTCTGTATCTGATTCTAGGTGCAGAAGTAAACACAGGCTTTCCCTTAGTGACACTGGCAAACTGCAAGCTCAGTAAGACCACAGTACTTAAAACTGGCAGTGTTGCTGGAAAGTAGTAGATTTTCTCCTTTATTTATTATTTTTTTCTTGCACGCATTTAACCTGGTTTGCTTTAGTGCCCAGCTTTATAAATGCTTGTGCTGGTACAAAGGAAGGAAAAGTAAATGTCTCAAAGCATGGAAAGGGTGGGTTTCTTCTTTTGGCAGCTGTGATGGCTTATGCCGGTTTTTAAATCTTTGTGGAGGTACAGCTTTAATTTGCAGAAAAATATTCTGGAGGAGATAGAAGCCTCGTTTCAGTCAATAAAACTCCTTGGACAAAGCAACTGAGATTATACTTTGAAAAATATCCTGCATTAGCGGAAAGATTGACCCAGCCTTATGCTTTTTTTCCATAAATAATTTGTGTGGTCGGTTCATGCTTCCACTGAATTAAGTGTCAAAATTTTCATTGATCGTTGAGGTAGGTCAGGAATATTGGCATATAATATAGTGATTATAAAATACTAATTTTGTCATGTAAGATTTCTTTCATCAGAAGGATATCAGCAGTATTGGCAGAGAACAACTCAGAACAAAATTACACCTTTAAATCAAATCTTTCAGATTCTTGAGTATGAGACTGACTGTTCATATAAAGATTTCCTTAAGGACAAATGAGTATTTGAAACTACAATTTGAATATACAAGTATTTGAAATTAAAATAGATATGTGGAGTGGATTACAAGAATATAAATAGGACTAAGAAGATAAACCTGTTTCATTTTTGTTTTTTAAAAAAAGACCCACAACCCCCTTCTTCCCTCCAGACCCCAAAATGTTGTGATCAAACACTTTTCTAATATTGCAACATATTAAGGTTTTCTACTGTTGTCTGTACATCTACTACCATTTCCTTTAGTACTGGGTAAAACACTAGAAATATATAAACAGGAGCAGGTTTGGGCAATGGGGAGTAGGCTAGGTAGTCTGATACATGTGAATGGTGGTAGTTGTGGGGAAGTTAGCAATTTGTACAAGTTTGTTTATTGTTTATTTATCTGTTTAATACAGACCACAATTATTTGGGATGCCCACACTGGCGAAGCCAAGCAGCAGTTTCCTTTTCATTCTGGTAAGTCTTGATTTTGATCATTCAGGTTTGTCATCTGAAAAGATGAAAAAAGTGTTATTTATTAAAATAAATTAAAAAATCTGAAGTTTATGGTGCCTATTTACACCATTTTGAAATCTCATAGGCATTGGATACTGACTCCCATATTTGTAGTCTTATGAATTTTGAGAATGTAAACAAAGATAGAATTGTTCTGATTTTATAACTTTATAACTCACAATTTTATTGCAGTTCTATGAAAGTCGTAAGAGATAATGCAAATATTACCGACTTTCTGTAGTACAGTGGCAGACAAATCAAGTGGGTGGGCCACAAAGGATTTGTGTTTATCAGCTAAGGACTGCATTTGTCATCTTCCTGCTACAGTAATCCCAGCTTCGCATCCAATTGTTCTGCGCTGCCTGCTGTGCTGTCCCCAATTTGTTTGGCCACAAACCAGCTGAAAGGCTGTTCACTGGCCAGCTGGGATGAGAGTGCAGCCTCTCAGGAGGTCAGACAAATTGCTTTGTGGGCTGCATGCTGTGCAAGCCTGCCAGAATCAGCTGGAAAATAGAATAGAGAGGATGACGAACATGTCATTGAAGGGCCTTTAAGAAATGTGTCTCGTTTCCATTTTTTATTCCGCTCGCACTACGTTTTCAGTGGCATAACAACAATCAAAAACATCAATTCTTGATTTACTCCAAGCAATTCTGTGTGCTATCTGCCATAAATATCTTGGCTTGATCAAATGGAATATATCGCCCATGATCAAGCTTCAAGTTACCACAACTTATAATGCTGGAATTAAAGAAAGGAAATAAATCATTACCTTTCACTGGCTGCCATCTATCAGCACAAGCATGGACTGTTAGTGGAGATGAGCTTATGCACGACGATGTGTTAAGTTGTGGGAACCTGTTCCTCATGCTGGCTCTTGAGATTTATTTATAGATGACTTAACTACAGCTTGTTGTCCTGCTGCACTGTCTTCTGTATAACTGTTTCATTTCAGATATGTTCCATGTTTTAATGACTTCTATTAAATTTTGTTTCATTTTTTTGTGTAAGACTGGTTTTGGCTGCATTTCTCACTGTTTATAGTGTTTGATTATCTTTAGAACTGCTGTGAAATTAATGGTTGCTTCCTGTTGGCATTTGTTCTAAGGTGGTGCATGCTGAATCTGCAAATCAAACTTCTGCAGAATACATACCATAGATTTAAATATCTTTCTTTTTCTTTTAGCACCAGCATTAGATGTTGATTGGCAGAGTAACAACACATTTGCCTCTTGCAGTACAGACATGTGTATTCATGTCTGTAAACTAGGACAAGATAGGCCCATCAAAACCTTCCAGGGTCACACAGTAAGTACTGGAAAATTGGGGGTTGCTATATGATATTTTTATTAATGAGAGATTGTGGGCCCAGTATACTTGCCAGTATACAGCACTTGTATAATCATTGGTCTTTGGCAACAGGCAATAGATATACATACTCAGGTAGTTGTAGTTAAGGTCATATGGTAACTGTAGTCTCTATCATTGTTAGAACAATTCTCACTCCAATGTGCAGCGTTTTTTACTAGTGCCAGGATGGCATAGCAAAAAAGTGAGCTTTAGAAGAAGAAACATGGTAACTTTAAGACTTGGCTATGCACAGCCTATGTCGTGTAAGGGCACGCATGGGAAAATGTGATGAACAGGTAGCAAAAAGTTGTTGTTATTGAAGGCAAAGCTAGGAATGAAAATTAAGTGTTAAAATACTGACAATTATACAAATACTCATAACTGCTGTCCAACTTTATCTTTCGTAAGCTGTCATTTGTAATGGAAGTGAAGACTCCAACTTATTCTCACTGTTCAATTTTAGAATG
Source organism: Fulmarus glacialis (assembly GCF_000690835.1). NCBI lineage: Eukaryota > Metazoa > Chordata > Aves > Procellariiformes > Procellariidae > Fulmarus > Fulmarus glacialis. The sequence goes on from NW_009225034.1 coordinate 106,439, forward strand.
AAGTAAATGCAATCAAATGGGATCCAACTGGTAATCTTCTGGCATCCTGCTCTGATGATATGACTCTAAAGGTAACGGGAGTTCTGGTACTGGCTCTTGTCTTTGTAGGACTCTGGAATGCACACCATTAGCTCGAGCAATCCAGCAGTATCACTGTACTTGCCGTGTTGTCTAATATTTGTTCTTTTTTAATGTAACAAGATTAGGCAATCCTAGCAAATCCTTGTTAATCAGAGCCAAGCTTTGGTCCAGAGAACTTGTTACAGGCTGCCACCCTGAGACTTGGAGCATGATTTATTAGGTGCTTTTAGCTGTTTACAGAATCAGGTCATTAATCATTAAGCTGTCACACTTGATGGTTGCTTTTGGTTAAAAGGAAGAGTTGGAATGCATGTCGTGTAAAGCATACAAGAATGGGTGACTAGCTCCTTTCCTGGTTTTCTTCTGGTTTCCCCTTCTTTCCAGTTAAAACCTTTGGCATATTGTTTCTTAAGAAACTCTGTGTACTCCTTGGTTTTTCCAATTCATCAGGAGTCATTCTACAGTTTTCAATTGCACCTCGACTTTTCCTCCAAATAATTGGGGCAAACTTGTGAATGCAGGGAATACTGTAACTTACACATATGACTTCAAGGTGCACTATAGATCCAGACAAAAGTACCACCAGGTTAGATGCAGTAGAAGAAATGAGGTTGTTCATGTCTGACAGGCCTGTGCTGTTCCCATGTTACGGATCCTTTTCCATTACTCCCATACGGCTTTATATTTAGTAGGTGTTTAGCACTATGTTTAGTAGAGTTTCAGGATATGTTTTTTTATGTTGACAGTGCTGTCCTTGGGACAGTTATTTCCATCTAGCTCACCATTGTTTATTCAGAGACAGGGGATGGCTGAATGAGCAGCCAGATATCCCCTCCTGTGCTGGCACACAGTCAGGCACTTGCAGTGGAAATCACCTTATCTAAATATAAACATTTAAGCATTAAGCCTCCAGTCTAAAGCTATATGTCTAGACATCTTTAGTCAACAGAGTGACTAGCACCACTGAAGAGCAATTCATCCTTTCCGAAGTTAAGTGGCTAAGTCAAGTGTGATGAGTAAACCCCTGGGAGCATTAGTTGTTCTCCATTGGCAATGGATGGAGTCAAAACAGCCAGCTTAAGCTAGATATTTAATACTTAGACAGCTGAAACTCAGGTGAAATGAATTCCAATCTAGAGCTCAAGCTGTTGCTGCTGCACCTCAGTGAGTAGAGGTGTGATGACTGGGAACATGTCACCGTTTGAGGGCTCAGGCAATTCAGGCGATTGACTTCTTGGTTGCTGTTTTGAATCCAGCCCAGCCTGGAAAGAATTTTTTCATTTTGTTCAGTATTAACTGGAAGACCAATTGCTTGTAGATAAGTCTACACATCACTAATCACTTGTGGATCACTTACTTTTCAATGGCAGTAGGAATGAATGTCAGGTTTTGAAGCATATGGAAGATGTCTAGTGATTGATTGATTTTTCTCTCTTCTGATGCCAACTTGATATTCTATAGGGCAGCTAATATGGACTCTTTTCATCTATACTAGTTTTGGGAAGAGAAGCTAGATTTTGATCCCGTCAATTTAAACTGGAAATACAATTTTAATTCTGTGTGCACATTGAAAATCAATTTCCCCTTCAGTGAGGCACCAGTTCTGAAAAGCATCATTCATTTAAATGTACACCCCAATTGCATCTTAAATACAGTTGAGCTTAAACATGCTCCTGTTAGCTTTTTCTAACAAGAGGTGAGCTAAAAGCACTAAACCAGATATCATTAAAAAAAGCATTCAGATGATTAACTACTACATCAAGTTTGACATTTAGGAACAGGTATAAAAGCCTTCCAAAACCCCTTCTGTATGCAATGCAAACTCTTAATAGAATAAAGTTATTTTGTTTGTTGAAGTTTATCATGCAGGAGTTGGAGTCCTAAGGAACTCCTCCTTTGTATGAAGTATTGAACAAACACCTGGCAATGCAAATCCTAATAAGCCAGGAAAATGCCATAATGTTTTTTGCAGTCTGCATCTATGGCTTTATATGCAAATAGAAAATTTCTCTACTATCCCGTTATTTCACTCAATCTGTGTAGCAAGAAGTTCATTTAAAAATAGGACTGTGATGTTTTGTCAACTCAGACATGAACATATACATATTGCTCTTCTCATTTTAGCATCTGTTATCATCCCTGCACTTTTCAAGGGGCTTGTAGTTAGCACATGCAGATTAGTTTCTATAGACAGTACCTTTATTACTCATTAACCCCGTCAGGTACTTAAAACTCAAAGAATGGAGGGTACTGGGATAATACTTGTCATAATTACTCTAGAAACTCAGCAGTCATAGCAGATGTTCTGAGTGGCCTACAAGGTTGCAGCCAGGCTGCAAATGATAAAGAAGAAAGATGTAAAATGTATTTTAGTACAATATTGTGCTAAATGTCTTTGTGTTTTCTTCCGTTTTTATCATAGATCTGGAGTATGAAACAAGACAGTTGTGTCCATGATTTACAAGCACACAACAAAGAAATTTATACTATCAAATGGAGTCCTACAGGACCAGGAACAAATAATCCAAATGCCAATCTTATGTTAGCAAGGTACTATTTAATCCTGTTTTTAAATGTCTGTTAAGCATTATTTTTACTTCACTCTTTATATATGTAGGTTCACAGAATGTTTTGAAGCATGTAGAATTCTTTATCATTTTGTGTTTATATTAGAAACAAAAATATGTCAAAATGAGATGTAATTAATCTGTGTTTTTTTCCCTTGACAGTGCATCCTTTGATTCTACTGTTAGGTTATGGGATGTAGACAGAGGAATTTGTATTCATACTCTGACAAAACATCAAGAACCTGTGTACAGTGTAGCTTTCAGTCCTGATGGCAGGTACCTGGCCAGCGGCTCCTTTGATAAATGTGTACACATCTGGAATACACAGGTATAGCTCTTCTGTCTGTTTAGAAGTTTGTGTTTTGGCCTTTTCCATCAGGACCCTTCCAACCTTTGTTGCTCCATGGTGTTTCGGCCACAAAGAGCTTTGCCCTTGCTAACACACTGATTCGCTTTCTCTTTGTTCTAAGGTTACTTCTGTTAATGCATGTACATTTAATTTCTCTCTTTGAGTGCTTGCCTATGGTGAAGTAATAATTGTCTTTACATTATCTTTACTTAGCAAAAAAAACGCCACCAACAAAACAAAAAAACAAACAACCCCCCCCAAACCACCACCAAAAAACAACAAAACGTATTCAACAAAGTGTCTCCAATAACATGTTGCATCCAAATATTTTCTTTGTTAACTCTGAACTTTAAACTCCTGATAAAACAGGTTTGCAGTGAAAAATGATGGCTGGATGTAGACATACAAATCTGATAGCTATTTCATTGAATTTCACTGAAAGACAAGAGAATATAAAGTGAGAGAAGATGACAACAAAATGTTTCTACAGAACCTTCTAAGAAAGGACACTATTACTTGTTTCGTATTTCTGGCAAAAAAAGGGCTGATTGCAATTGAAAGTCTAAAGACCTCGTTAGGCAAGATGTGATCTTTGGCTTCCGGGAATTGGCTATTAATTTTTGAAAGGCTCATTTTAGTAATTGGAAGTAGTCATGACCATCCTCAGTTTTGCCTGTCAAACACAAGAGATCAAGATGTGGTAATTGTGTTTGTCACGACCTTTAACGCAGTGCTGAGATTGTCCATGAGTCTCATCTGGACTGTTTCCGCTGAGAATTTCAGCTTCTAAAGGCAGCGGGGAAGTCTTACATGTTGTACAAATTTTACTTGTTTGCTTGGATTTTGTTATATTAATTACATGTTTTGTCCCTTTTTAGACAGGTGCCCTAGTTCACAGTTATCGGGGAACAGGAGGGATTTTTGAGGTTTGCTGGAATGCAGCAGGAGACAAAGTTGGAGCAAGTGCTTCAGATGGTTCAGTAAGTGCAGCTTGACTTGTTTGACATTCTAACGAAAAGCATCTTCTGGAAATCTTTCGACTAACAATGGAGACAATTTCCTTCTGTAGCTGGAGTTTAATACAGCCAGCTCACATGTAGGTTTTCGCATATAAGGATGCTGTAATTTTGAAAGGAGAATATGTCTTTATTCCAGCTTAATGCATTACTGTTTTAAACCCTCTGAAGATCTCAGAAGGTGAAGATGCCTCTGATTTAAATTTTCTGTCCCTCCTGGGGCTTACCATGGAAATGTGTTCATTGTGGCTGGTCTTTTCATTATAGTCTGGAAGCAAGTTCATTTTTGCCTCTTTGCCCTTTTCGAGTGAAAATGTTCAGTGTAGGTGATATTATTGTAATGCATGATAGGAATGAAATATCCTATGCACTGCATTCAACAGAAAGAGCAGCAAAACAAAGTACAAACTTCTGAATGCTCATAATTAAAAAGTTCCTAAAAATGACAGGAACTATATGTAAATACCAGTCTGCTTCCATTGCTTAGAAGAAGCAGAGAATAAAATCATGTGTTTAACTAATCATGAATGCACGCTCTATCATCTCATAGTGGTGTATTGTGGCATCACCTCCTAGGTCTTCTGACATTGGCCTGCAAAGTACTGCAGTAAAATATTAACATGCAGTTCTTCATAACGAGTTACAATAGTTGTTTTTTGCTTGCCTCTCTTTTGCCATGGTTTTAAAAGAAAGGAGAAGAGCGCCTAAGGAAAAGCAAAATTAGAATAAAATAAGAGTGATAAAGGAATTGTATTTTGAAGTGCTGTAGCTTAAAGTAACAAATGTCAGCAAAAAGCAATCCTGGTAGCTTTGTAGTCCAGAGTCTCAGGTAGTATCTTAACACACGCGCCAAAGCGTTCTCCTGTCCTGCGTGCCCCATGCTGGTAAGTGAGATTGCTTTGTTAGAGTTCAGAACAGAAAATAGGAAGTTCTGAATTTTAAGTAGACTAAATTCTAGAGAATTAATTTTGATCGGTCTTTCATATCATTTTAGTCTTATAAGCATAGACAATATCATAAGAGGAACAAAAGCTCAAGGCATATCCTGAGTAGAAATTAATTACTATTCCACCCTAGATGACCCTTTTATATACGTGCTGTGTAACCTTTCCAGTCTTCCAGTTAATTTGACCCAAGAGGCTGATTGTACTTGCAACAGATTGGTTTTCATTTAGTTTTTGCTCTTTCAAAAATGTTGGTTTTATTTTGTTTTATATTGTTTGCTAGCAAAAGCCCTCCTCATCCCCTCGGTTTTAAATATATTTAAATATAAATAAACTTACAGCTCATAATAACTAAGCAAATAGAGGCACATTTGAACTGTTTGATGGCTAAAAGCATAGCTTTTATATGATTATATTTTACTAGTAGATTTCTATATCTGACAGAACTAGAACTAGAACATTAACTAGTTGTTAATGTTTTGATAGTAATTCATTAGGCAGCAGTACCCTTAGCAGGTCTGGCTGGGTGCTCATAACCAAAGTGCTCACCTGGTGATTCCTCCCCTCCCCCCCAATCTATTGTTAAGAGATACAAGATGAAATTTGCACAATCTGTTTCATAGGTGTTGCTCAGATATTTCACACAGAATTGTATAAATGTGGAATATTGCGCAATGTGCAATTTCTGTATATGTATTTCTTTTTCTTACAGGTTTGTGTATTAGACCTACGGAAATAGCGCTACTAGTTGGAAGCCATGGACCGACTATGAATGTGTACATAGCCAAAATGACTGTCCCTGACCCATGTACTGCTATAGTCCCAATTGAACCATGGCCAGTCCACTACAGCCAAACATACAAGAAATATATACATATACTGTATATAAAAAAAGAGAAAAAAAAAAAATTACACCCTGAAGAGGATGACAGAGTTTTGTCACAGCTTGTGAATCCTGTTCACCAAGTGCTGGAATCTGCTGTGCCCCAAAATAACATTTAAAGGTTTTGGATATGAAAAACAGAAGAGAGAGCGAGAGAGAGAGAAATATACCGTATACAAGAGCAGACCCATATACATACCAAATTCAGAAGATACTAATGGCAGCCTTCATTACCCCTTCCCCCCTTTAAATCCATTATGACAATGGATTGTGGGGTATTTTTGTTTTCCTTCTCAGTAGTTGAGCAGTTCGTGTGTACAGAGAAAATGGACTTACAGAAATCTGCAGCAGTAGTTTTTTCTTTGCTTTTAAACATTGGGTTTTCTGTTTTGTTTTGGTTAAGTTTACGGATGCATGAAGTAAGGGAGTGAATTAGTTTCGTGTTTATATTTTTTTCACCTTGGAAAAAAATGTTTCTTTGAAACATATTTTAATGCATTCTTTGAAGAGGTAGATTGAACCTGATAATGTTTGGTACATTTTGTGGCTCCCAGAGCACAATTTTGTGAACAGAGGGAGGGTGGAAAAGGGATTATGGAGAGAGAAGAAAAAAAAAATCCTTTGAGGCGTGGTATTTCACGTCCTGCTCACCTACGAAGTATGACAGTAATGGGTATAATGCTATGGTTTTTTTTTTCTGGTGACATGGCTGAAATGCAGTAGTTTCTTATTTGGGACATAATTCTGCCAAACTTAAGAATAGAAGGGCACAAAAATACAAAAAAGAAAAAATACAGGGATGCAAAAAAAAAAAAAAGACAAAAAAGAGGAAAAAATGCATCTTCTGTTGCTTTAAGACCATAGCTAAAATATGGTTAAATTGTGCACTATTGTGAAAAGGAGCAAAGTATAGCTGGGGGATCGTTTTTAAGAGGTTAAGATCTTTCTGGACAAGGGCTCATGCCACAGCTTCTCTGAGAGTTGCCCATCATTATTTGTAGGAGCTTAGATGTATAATTGTAACCAAACTCCAGTATTAAAAGTATCTCATGTAATTTTTCTTTATTAAAATAAAATCTTTGGCATATATTTGATAACACTGCCATTAAGAGGCAAAATGTTTACTACCTTAGATTTAAAAAAAAAATCTTAAACAGAGGACTTGCTTCAAGTTTATTTTAATAGCAGTGATTCAGCTTATTTAAAAGATGAATACTTGCACTAATTCCCCTGCTGCTCCAGTCCTGCAGTTTATTGTATCTTGTGACTACATTTTTTTCCAAATATAGGGTAGATGTAAGCTGCTATTTTTTTAATAATCACTACTATATAGTGTCTTTTACTCTGTTTACAATATCAAGTATTTTTCTTACAATGACAGATGTATATGGCAAACCTTTTTCTGCTCATGTGATTAAAAGTATACTGATAGTGATTTTATTTGTAAATGATAGCATGAGGTTGTGTTTACGCGTATGTGTAGTTGAAAAGGTTGCATCATGTCTTGCATAAGATTCCAAGAGTGTAAATTTATAAAAAGAGAGGTTGTCAAATTTATGTCACAGGCATTTTACTTAAGGAATGGTTTATATTACAGAGCTTTGCAAAGTTATCAGTTTTATAACACTATTTCAATCACAAATAATTTTGTGGCTTATGATTGCTAGTCTTTAACCTTTTTTTTTCTGTTTTGTTTTTTTTCCCCTCCAAGTTAGATATAAATTGATTTAATTGAGATAATGCAGCTTTGACATTTTAACCATTGTTCTTTAGGCATTGATTTCTGCTATTTCCATGGAATAAACACGACTTGAAGCAAGTCTGAGTTTGGCTAAGGTAGGGTAGCAATTTGCCAGTGGTAAAGAGAAGTCAACAATACATTCTTTTATATATACCCCAGGATTATACTACTATCGTACACAGCGTTTAAAACCAACAAAAAGTCATATCCATAAAGACAGTCACACGTGGTGGTTCGGTGCCAGCTATTTTTAGGGTTTTGGAACATATTACAAATGTTTAGAGCAATTACCCTGTGAGTTACAATATGTAGGAAACCTAATATATTGAGTGTCTGGCACTTGAAATATTGCTTTTATTGCTGGAGGTCCATGACTGTGGCTGACCTCTGTCATTTAATGAAAAAAAATAAAAATAAAAAAAAAATTCTGTGCAATAATTTTAAACTGTGCTCCCAGGAATAGACACAAATGTTTTGAGTATGTTTAAGCTGCATTTTTCGTTTAGCAATGCATTTGTCAATTGCACTGAATTTAAATCTGAAAGTCAGAAGTGATTCTTGATAGTACTTTTGTATTTTAATATGGACAGTTTATTCATTTTCATAAAAGTTATTGGATGATTCTTTCAGCCAATCTAAACAATTGTGGTGGAATTCTGTGACATAGCTGCAAAATCACACAGCCATGTTTTAGGGTATTGCCATTTTCCTCTTTCTCAATCATCAGCTGTTTTGGTTGTAATTCTAGTTGCTTAAGCGTAGTACCACATATTCAGAAATAGATAAAACAGAGCTTCAGTATCACAGGTCCAGGGTTTTCAGGTGCTTGAAGCACAGTCTAGCAGGAACGTCAGATCTGTTGACTTGAGCGCTCTGGACGCGCAGGCTGAGACCCCCAACCTAGTGTTAATCAGCAGTGCCCCACTGTAGTGGAATGGTGCCAGTTTCCACTAGCAAAGGATCTGGCCAATAGATATTTTATTGTTGTCCTTTACTAGCATGCCACAGTGCTGCTCCTGCTCACACCTCTTCTCGCCTCTTGTTTTATACACTGTTAAATGCATGCATGCAAGGTGTGCTAGGTTCTGTGATTATGTGAAGCAACAAGAAAAAAAAAGAGAACCATGACGTTAATTATTATCTTTTATAGCACAAAGACCTCGTATTCAATAGTGAGGTAGACTATCCAAATTGTTCCTTTAAATTGAGTATGCCAAATGTCAGTAAGACCCTAACTTTGTATAAACGTATGCACATGCTTAGTCTTATACTGAGTAATTCTGTTGCGCCTGTTTTCCAAGTGTGAAGGCAAACGTGTGCATAAGCCTTTGCATACATTACAGTTCCTATTTTTTCCAGTTCAACATGTTAATGGGCAAATATCCAAACAGAGGATAAAAGGAAGGGGAAAAACTGGGCTCAGAATGAATGATGGACTAAGAAATGAACTGCTCTTGAGTTCGCTGTCTTTCTATGCATCCATCTCAGAATCCCGTTTCTCATTTCTGCGTAATTAGGTCCAGGTTTCTGTAGAGTTCCTCTTTTTCTATTTTTACTTTACTTTTTCTGCATTTTTAAATTGTTGTAAAGATTCCCAACCAGTGGACTTTTTAGTGTAGTTAAGAGAATATCTAGGTCCTCATAAAAGCTTTTTTAGACTCTTTGTAATGTTGATAAACTCAGTTTATTCTGGGACTACAATTGTGCAGGGTTATTTAGCGTGTCTATTAGATGATTGGAAATCTTATATGAAACACTAAAAGTGCCTCTTTTTCTGGGTTGGGTGGAGGGAGGTAATAGTTACCAGAGTCAGAATGACATGGCATTTTGAAGCATGTTTCTTGATTTCGTGACACTTTAATGCATCTTGAGAGAAAGGCCAAAGATTTCTACCAATTTTAATTAATTTTCATTTTAAAAAGCACTCCTTTTTCCTTACACTGCTTACCTCATGCTAGGGTATTTAATGGGACATTGTACCTTTGAAATGTTCTTTGTGTTTAGGAAGAATAGTAGGTGGCATAGGGCGGTTGTGCCAGTTTGCCCTCGGAGCAATCTTAGCAGCCGATGCATTTAGTTCTGCTGAATGAAGGAATTTCATTAAAATCGCAAACTGGGTTTTTCAGCTTGTAAATAAAAGGTTGTATGTTTTTTGTCTGTTTAGCGAAGAGGAGCCTTGGGACCCGATTTTTCCAATCTTTACTTAACCAGAAATCCCATTGTCTTTCACTTCATGAGAAAACCTTGCCAGAGTAAGCATTGGAGGCGTTGGGTCTGTGTAATACCGTACAGCGTGCCGCGTAGGTAAAACGAGCCACATCTCACCCGAGCCAAGACTCCCCGTGGCCTCGGTGAGGGTTTTGCCAGAGCAGGGCCTGCCGGATTTAGCCCAGTGTTCCTTTTCCATTGACAAGCGCGATAGCTTCTCCCTTCACAAAGTCCTGTAGAGCTGCTCCCCAGTGGGATCAGTTTCACGCTCTCCAGAAGTCTGAAGAAAGCAGAAGCAACATTGTGGCATGTTAGAAGCAAATATGGCTTCGGGAGACAGCAGTAAATCTCCATCAAGATCCCTGACATTTTCCGTAGGGAGAGAGCCGTGGAGCAGTCTTCACTTCTCCCTCTAGAGAAAGCTCTGAAATACCATGTTCCGTCAAAGTGTGGCTGTCTTCACTGTCAGTCTGATGGAAGGCAGACGAACCAGGAAAATCTGCCGTTTCTTGCAGATTGCAGATTTAGTGTTAATAGTGCTTCAGATCAGTAGTTTTGAGTACATAATTCGCTTTCTCTGCCTTTAAGTTTGAAGCTTGACAATAACTTGAGGCATGTTTTTGTTTTGTTTTCTTTTTAAATAATCATTCATTTTTACTTCATAATGTTTTTTGACATTTGTGGGTAAATACAAGAAAACAGTCTGCATGTTGTTGCTAGTCCAGTGTACTTTGCAATCTTGTCCTCAACAGACTGCAGTGTGCAGAACAGTAATTCTAGAATACAGAAGTAATTTTCTCTCTCTCCTGACATTGACATTGTAGTTGTAATGGTTTCATTTGGAGTTACAAATCCTTTGGGTCTAATTCTGTGAGCCTACCTATAGCACTGGATTAAAATGTCTGCATCATTTCTTCAGTTATCCAGTTAAATTACAACTGTTGTAAAAGTGTAAACCAGCCCATGACAGTTTTTTGTACTTGTTTAAAGGACTTTTATTGTTCAGTTTTCATGATTATTGTCTAAAGAAGACTGATATAGATGTTCTATACTGTCCTGGACCATGTTAATTACACTTTATGATGTATTTTGGTTCTACATCACAATGATTTGTCCCCAGGGCCCTTATATCCCTTCTAGGCACATTTTCTGTTGCAGTTTCCCTTTGCATTGTATTGCTTTGACAACTGTAATTTGAATCAGATCTGAAAGAGGTCCAGAATAAAATATATTTTGATATTACCTTGGCTGGATGCAATTTTAAATGCTTGGTACAGAAGATTTACAGATGATTACGTTGGGGAAGTGATAGACTGAAACACTATTTTTAATATTTGTTTTGGCACATTTTCACATCAGACAATGTGTAAGAAGCAATGGGAGGTAATAGATTGTACAGCTACATACTCTTCATGAACACACAGTAGATCCTCTGAAAACGGTGAAGTTATCCTCTGCCACCATTTACCGCTATGCGTTTGGTTTAGACGAACTGCTTTGTCACGTGTGCGTTTTACGTGCTTCATCTTCTCCTTACCCATACACTTGTGGAAGAGAAGCTGGGTCTGGTGGCATTCCCAGCTACACTCCAGCTGTTTGGAAGCCTTTGGAGGCGTGGGAGCAGGCTCCTGTATGGTAATGCAATCTCACGTCAGAGAGATCCGTTCTGATGGAGTGATTCAATTCGATTATGGAAAGGAATGTTATTTGTGTTACTGTATTTCAGATATTTGAAACCATTTAGATTTACACATGAAATAACATGCATCCATCTATACGTAAGGATGTTTTAATTCTTTTAGAATTGTGGGTCGTGTCACAATCAGAGAGAGCAAACCCAGATGGTTTATTTTCAATGTCGCTAGAACTTTATGGTGAAATTACTGCTTTGTCATGTAGACAATTCATTTGCTATAATACGTTCAAAAGTAATAGCTTTCTTATTTCAGTAATGTTATCCAAATCAATTTATTTTAATATGTTGAAACTTGCTGTTGAAAAACTTACGTAATGGATTAAAAATGGAGGAGGGACTGTATTTTACAAGTGTAAAACCAGTCTTGGGTTCCCTTCACCTGGAGTCCGAGGCACTTCAGGATTTCTCTTTTGTCATTTGAATTTTGAGAGAGCAATATTGAAGCAGTTTCATGGGTTTGAGACAAACTGTTTGTACTAACTAATGCACGATACAGAAGGTTTGTGTGTCTTGAAATTTCATTAGCGCAAATGCTCCCCTCTAGAGTATGGCCCCCTCGAGAGGCAGGAACCAGAGAGTGGTGTTGCAGTATGTAGCTGTTACGCTTGCATACGCGATGCCCACCTCTGTTCTGTGAGGAGGAGGCAGTATTCCAGGTAGGTGTGTTATGCCATTACTGCCTGAATCTTCCCTTTGAAGTTTAGTTATCCTCATGCGATAAAAATCTGTTTTTTGTAATTCTATAGGAACTTGTGATCTCAGGTATTCATAAAGTCCCTGTTCCCTACCTCGTAGGGAAATGATTTAATGGAAGTCTAAGGAAGATCTTTGGTTCCCTGATGTCAGCACAGGGCAGCTGTAACAGAGGAATTTATGGATGATTCTGTAGAGAATGATGATGCCCCTGTTAGAACAATTTGTCCTTAAGGAAAGCTGACCCAGGAGATCTGCAGTGCGGAGGCTTTCTTATTTATCTGACTAACTGAAAATTGGTACCATAGAGGATTGTTTGATGGATTAAATAAGACATAGGTTTTCTTAATAGATGTAATGTGAAAAGGTTCAGCTCCTAGAGTCATTCTTCAGATACCAAGTCAAGATTTTGCTCTCAAGATCTCAAGAAGTCTCAATAGAGGTCAAGTACTTTCAACAGACTGTTTTCTTGTTTCCACAGAGATTTTCTGACTTGTTTAGATGCGGAGAACTTGTTCTAGATGCTCTCTCACCTTGAGAGCGCTGCATTTTGAGCTTTCTGAATTACGTGTTATTGAGCATTTCAAGACTTCTTCACTGGACTGGCGACAGCTCAGATTGAGTGTTCTCCCTTCCCCATTAGAGAATGAAAGGTCCCCGCTCACAACAATGCTGAGGGGAAGTTTCCGATGACTTCAGTGCAAGTGGAGCTAGGGCAGCACTTCTGAAAAGAAATGTTGGTGGATGAAGGTTTTTTTCTGACAAATATTAAAAATCCGTCTATTAAAGACCGTGTTTCCCATTCCACTATATTGAATCTAAGGTGCCATTTGCTCTTCTTGCGTGTTACCTCAGCCTTGATAGAAAAAATTAAATCTGCAGGCTCCATTTAGTTTAATTTCTACCTTTGTTCCTGCTTCAAATGTCTTCTATTGACAAGAACATCTGAAGGTGTAGGGCCAAGCTTTAATAAATGCCAGGCACAGGCACACGAGTAGGGTGTAAGTCAGCTGAACATGGCTGTTGGTTCTCCAAAGCTGTATTGAGTCTTTACAATCTCTTTCTTCCTCACAGAGTTGCGGTGCTGCATCATTTGCAATTACAAAAGCTACTAGGAGCATCGTGTCTGGCAACTGTTATGCTTGAACTGCATTGTGGCTTTACACTTTATAAATATGGCAAAAGACTTTTTTGTGGTATAATAACCATGCATTCCCAACGGTTAAATTGGGAGCCGCAGTAGATTCTGACATATATCCCTTAATTTCTTGTAAGTGAATAATTTTGTAAGGTAGGAAATTCCCACCTCAGGAAAATAGTGAAGAATTGCAATTACTGACGCTTAGTTTACTTTTCAAATTGTTATTTGAAAGTTTTGCAGTTCTTTCACTTTCTATTGCCGCATCTCATCTATCTTCAGTTTGCTTGAGTACTGCAGCAGTCAGATGCTGATGAGGTGGGTAGGAACAAACTGCTTTCTAGCAGTAAGTAATTTCAAGCCAGAAGGCAATTCCCAAGGCAAAGAAGTAGGAGAGTGTGTAGTTTGTTGCAATTGCATTGTTTACCATCTCGCGCTCAAATCAGTAAATCTTGCTGCGTGTGCTGAATTAAATATTCTATTATTTTATTCTATTAAATATTCTATTTCAGTTCAGTTCCTGAAGCTAATTATACAGGAAATCATTCAATATAGCTTTTATAGAGAATAAATTATAACTTTGCACTGTGTGTTTTTAAAGCAGGGAAATTTCCTGTTTGGTACCCGTTTGAAATGTCAGTTAAATAGAGGTGTAGTTTGTTGCTGTTGCCCAGACAGCAGGTATGTCTCCGAGTTTGGGGTTTAGGTATATGATTTCTTATCTAGAGCATTCAAGTGCAAAATGCTTGTTGACCCATTTATTTATTTATCTCCTGGCTTATTACTGTTTGCTTGGCTGGGTGGATAAATCAACTCGGTGTTTCCGTCGGATGCTTTTCTTGTTGCAGGTAAGTTATGCCTCTGAATTGGACAAGAAATAATGATCTGAAATCTGTGCCCATAGTGCTCTGTTAGATTGAATATCAGCCCATTACGTGGCTTTCTGTGTCGTTCACTGCTGAATCACTTTTTATATGCGTGGATGCAGGAAATTAGGAGAGTTCTGTCTCTCCAGCTTTTCAGCTGTTTTATTCCATTTTATTTAGAAGGCCTTTTAAATAAGCAGCATCAAATTGAATACTTTCGCTTTTGGAGGTTCTGTTTGAAAATAATAGGGTCATCAAGTAATGAGGAAGGCAAAGGGAAATGACTGCGGCTGTAGGTCTCGAAGAGAGCTTGGCAGTCCAGCAGGCTGCACGCGCCTGTTTCTGACAGACAGCTGCCAATCTGGGCTCAAAGGCTTTCCTGAGCAATCTGTTCCAATACTGTGATAGCCTTAATGTTAAAGCACTTTTCTGTCTAATCTGAATCTTCTTTGTTGCAATTAAAAACTTACTATTCCATCCACCCTGAATGTGGGGAGAAAGAAAAAGCCGTTTCGTTATTGTTCACAGCAGCCTTTTACATATTTGAAGTCTGTTGTTGTGTCTTTTCTTCTTTAGGCTGAACCGTCCTCAGTGCATCTTAATCCATTCATCAACACCAGCTGCTCTTCTTGACAAACAATCTAATGAATACTGAAATAAGAATCTTGTTTATAAGAAATATGGTCTCTGGCACGAGTAAGGAAGCTGGGGGGGGACTGTGAAAATGAAATACGACTCCCAGTTTTGCAATTCTGTTATAATAAATACAAACAACGGCTCAATAATTTATGGGTTTGTATTACTGATGTCCCAGCAAAGATGGGACCCTGTTGTTCTTGGAAGTTTTACGTAAACACCTTCTCTTCTACAAGCCTTTGTTTGCACTGTTCCCCCTTCCTGGTTTTCAGCTAGTGACAGGTTTTGTCCAGAGTTGCCCAGCAGGTCTACGGCAAAGCTAGGAGTAGAATTCCCTACTCGAAGGCATTTCCCCCAAAATAGGACGGAGGACCAGGCTGAGGGTTGTATCTGCCCATGGTTTCCACCTGGGACCACCCTCCCAAACCAATACTGCTACAGAAATGTTCCAGAAGTAGTCAGAATGGGGAAGGGCACCCTGGGAACTGGAGATGTACGTGATGCCTGCGCTGAAACAAAACAGACAAGTGAATTCATAAAATGCTCCAGTGATATGCTAATACACTTGGTAAGAGTACTAAGAAAGAGAGAAAGAATTTTTGCTGCTTTATATTAAACATGCTTTCAGGCGGTAAGTGTTTTTTAATGTGATAAAAATTATTTCGGTCAAGGCTGCTTCTATCTCATGGAGACCTACATATTCTTGATTTTTGACCACACAGCTGTATGTCTCCCAAAGGGCTTCTTTTAAATAGACCAATGTCACAAGGATTCAAAAATAACCAAATCTATTGCAAATAAAAAGCTTTAAACATCCCGCTTTTTAGAACTGGAGAACTCCAAACACCTGCAAACTAACCGAGATGTCATTTCTCAACTGAGACCACATATAAATAATTTCAATCCAAATGCAGATTTTGAGGGAAAAACTGTAAATTGTAAAAATCAAATATCTGATACTTCTCTCAAGTACTCTGCTTAGCGGTCGCAGCTGGCTGCAGCCCTGATCACTGTGAAACAGCCCTTGAAAGGCCACCAGAGCAGCCGGCTCCAGGTGTACTACTTAGATGGCATCTACCCCTCCTAGGTAAGAGTCTCCAGCACGTGCTCATGGGTACAGAAACGGTTAAAAGCTCCCAAAAGAAGAGATAAGGTTCCTCTCTGTGAGCTGCTTCAGCGCACTTACCCAGCAGAAAAACACGGCTGGTTTTATTTTATGTTTTTCCTTTTCCAGGGTGGAACAGCAGAGATGGAGGCAGCAGGATCACCCAGCAGCAGGGTGGGATGTTAGACCAGCGCAGCTGCCGCATCTACCTGCACCCATAGCGAAAGCTTGATACGTGCTGAGATTTCTGGATGTATTCTCCAGCAAATGGGCACCTGAGGGTGCTGTCGTGTCTATGGGTATGCGGGGAATGACTGGAAAAGGGTGATTGATATATATATATATATATATATACACACATACACAAAATATACAAAACACTTTCAGTATGCAGATCACTTCTAGCTCTGGTTTATTACCTGTGCTGCTCTTGTCTGTATTGGGGAGCAATCCTCTTAGGGGCCTGAGCACGACTGTTGGTGCTGTCAGAAGAAAAGGCATCTCCTTTATCAGCCCTAATAGAGAGAGAGATTTTAAGGATCCAATAGTCTCAACAGTGGTGGAGGGAGTAGGTGTGCACTGTATTCTCAGCGGCTTCCATATCCCCAAGGAGAAGTGGAAACTAGAAAAGGAGGTTTTATTAGCATTATTTTATCACTGCCGCTGAGCAAGAAGGATGTGTTATTTTCCCATTAGATTTCTGTCTCTCCATTGTTTTCCAAAACTTGCTACTCCAGCTGGGATTGCTGCAGCAATGCTATACTCAGTTCACGATAAGCTGCAAGATTTTGTTTTCTTTCCCTTTCCCTGGTGTTAGGGTGGTGGTTGTGCTTTGTACAGGCTTCTAAGCAGTCTCAGTCCTGGGGCAAGAGCAGGAGCATCCAGCAGAGCAGTGCAATCCAGGCACCGTGGCAAGCCCTGCAGCTCAGGAGCTGCTGCATGGCGTCCTGGCAAGACTCGCCTCATATTGAAGGCCATTTCCAGAAACTCAGATAACAACTTGATCTGGACTAATAGGGCTGGGTTTTAAGGTGCAGGGTGTAGGATACTCATTAAGGTATCCTAACACCTCTTCTGACCTAGAGCGTTGCTGCTTGCACGCAACTATCCAGTGTCCAGTTTGTTTAAGTGCGGAGACAGGCTAAAAGAGCAATGTGATTTTGCAAAGATTTGTGTTATCTGAACTAACTAAAAATAGGAAACAGAAAAGTGTCTTGGAACGGGAGCAAATGTAGTCAGTAAGATTCAGAACATAAGTGGTGTTATTATTTCCAATTTCCTGTAAGCCAATTTACTGTACTTCCAGCCTTCCTTCTCCTCTATACAAAACAGCAGCCGGAGAAGTCATTAAAACAGAGATTGGGTCCCAAGATTGCCTATAATTCAGATACTTCAGTGATAGAAAAATGTATAGTTTCAAGAGAAAGCATGTGCGAGTACCAAATCTCACCAAATTGCAGAGATGTTAGTTTGTTCAAACCAACCCCTCTGTGCTTTAGAGGAAACAATTTACTACTTTAGTAAATAAACACAGCTGTTAAGACGTTAAGATTAGACTGACAGATTCATCGTCCGCTGAGTAAATGATAGTGTACAGGCCTTCGTTATCTGCAGAAGTGAAGATGCTGGAGTATGCCGCAAATACGGAAAAAAGGAGATTGAAAGGCAGATACAACAGATGATGCATTGGGACCGCAGCCCTTTCAACTGATGGGTGGATGGAGTGCTCTTCTGAAGCGAAGTCTGCTGTTAGAGCAGGCGTGCGTGCATGCGTGCGTGTGTGTGGATGTACGGGGGAAAAGGAAAGAAAGGTTAGGACTGCATGAAGCGTACCATGCTCTCAGCTTTGCAAAACGACAGGGAAACTTCCACTGGCACAGCTGTCGTTGGAGATGGGGGGCAGCTACTGTGCACTTAAAGACCTTCCTCTCGCTTCCTTGCATTAGTTTGTCTTGCAGAAGTGCTGCTTGTTCCCACTGTTCTGGCTCCCTGGGGCACAGCCCGTGGCCATTACCATTAAATACAGGATTTAAAGTGATGTCTGTCTGATTAATATCAGAGGCAGTCTCCTAACCAACAACATGGAGGGGTATTTGAGCAATGCCACATTTTGCCCTTCTCATCTATATATGTCGTACCCCAGGATGGTGGAAGGAGCTTTCCCTCTTGGTATTATGGATGTTTCTAGGGTGGCTGACTGCCAGCCCCATGAAAGTCAGCAGCCAAATCTCTGGCAACTTCAGTACAACAAAATTTTCATCCTTGTCTCTGTGACTTTGGCTTTAAAAATTCATTATAGACATTTGGTGTGATCTCAAACAGCGGTTGCAATTCTTCATTCAAATCTGGTGCTTTCCTGCCCTTTTTCAGTGGTGTCCTGCTAAACTGTGCTGCGCCTTTTGCTGAAGCCAATGCCATGGTTTGTGTTGTTTAAGTTTTGTTTCATCTATTTTTCATCAGCCCAAGAGACTCTCCACAGGTGCCAGGAGCTGCCCGGGAGCCCAGTTCCTTCCTCCTCGCTCCCTGCCTTCCCCATCAGAGGCTGTGGCAAAAGTGCTTGTTGATTTTTTCCATTTGTTGCCTGTCCCTGCATCCTTCAGCAATAACATTCTTGATTGGCCTGTTTCTCAGATGGGCCCGTTTATATTGCTGCATCTTCTGCTAGTTTTGGACAACTGCTGAGTCAGTGATTCTCTTTTCCAGCTGCCTTAAGAGACGACATTTCCATACAGCAGTTCATCTCTAAGACTATCTGAATTCTTAATCTCATGCCTGAAAACACCAACATGCTGCTGCCACGGAGGTGGTTGAAGCTTTGAAACGAGCATCATTGCAGCATCGAAGAAACTCTCCACAGCACCCTCATGGCTCTCCAGCAGTCCGATGGCCAAGAGGTGCTGTTTCGGGAAGCGGCAGCGGCTCAGCCCAGCCAACAGGTCTTGTATATTCTGCTCCTGGGAGAGCTTTCGCCTTGGTCTGTCTATGTTTGCTTTCCCTCAAAGCTGGTGGGGGAGGCTGAGGGAAGAGGGTGGCTTTGCACATGCGGCAAACCCCGACAGCGAGCTGCTGCTGGGGGGCACTGCCACCTGCTAGGACATGCTGCAAACACCCGGGTTTGCGTGTTTTGGAGATGGGAAGCAGCTGCTGAGAGGATTTGCAGGCATTAATCAAATCGGCTGAGCGCTGGGTAACCTGTCCAGCGATACGCCTGTGTTCCCATACAACAGTAAAGCTGGCAACAGGCATTTGCATCCATTGGAGGTGTGTTTTTTCTCTAAGATACCCATCTCAGCATTCCTATTTCTTTATCAATTATTAATGCAACCAAGCCCTATCTTTTTTAATCTTGCTGCTACTGATTGAGATAGACCTCCGTCTGAAATTGGAATTGCATAGCAAGTCAGCAACTTTAGTGAAAACCAAAGAGTTAACAATGTTTTTGCGTTGAAACAAGAAGTAGCTAAGAAATTAAGGGTGACGCATTTTGCTTTATAATTGTTCCTTGCGTTTTTCCCTTGAACGAAGATTTGGGGGGTTTGAGGTTTTGGGGGGGTATGAAGGGCTAGCTACTTAATCATGCCTAGTTGCTCATTGTTGAAAAATAAATATCCATATATACGTGCATAGGAAAAACATCCGTGATTAATAGCCATTTAAAACCAAAACTCATCAGATGATTTATCTAAGTGATGCATGTTGGATTTTTTTGAGATACAAGTTGACTGTTTGAGAAAAATAAGTTTTTCTATTTCACTAGAAAATAAGTAACAGTTAATTATTGGGCTTAATTATCCCATATGTTAATTTATTGTTGCTCTTGCGGCTGCTGGCAGAGAAGGGCTCCTTTCAGGCAATGGCATGCATGCTAATGTGAACCTCAAGGTTTGTTTTTCTGGCTTTTACACTTGGGCTGCCACTCCAGTTGTTTGTGGCCCCTGGATAACCACAGCGGAGAATCCCATATTTAGTGGAAACAACATCTTTTGATGAAAAACAAGTTCCCTGTTAAATGTTGTAAGGACTGATGTGAATCCAGTGTGTGATGTGTAGACAACCATAACGACTTGTTAGAGAAATCAGATGTGCCTTTAAAAAGGACGGCAGGAATGATCGAGATAGTCAATTTAATTCTTTAGTTAATGTCATTCATAATGCCTGCAGGAGATAAAGCTCTGTTCTTCTTCTACCTGAGAGCCTTAAAGCTCTAGGAATATCAGACCGAGTTATCCCTATGGCATCTCTCGTGAGTCCACGCTGATGTTTATGTAGCACTCGTATCTCATAACCCACAACTTTCTCTTACAGACGCAAGCTTTGACTGTAACGCTTTGTTCAGTTCTCAGTTTCTGTTGTGTTTATGGCCCCATCATTGTGCCTAATATCTGCTTAAGAGACTATTTCTGTTTTATTTCCATGCTTCTGTGTTATTTAAAGGAGAGCTGCCAGTACATTTATTGCCCTAAGTATCAGCACAGTGTATTTAACAGGTGTCGCTTTCCCAGCCTGCACTGAAGCCTGTGGCTCTGTGGTTCTGCACATCCACCAGCAACCCAGGTTTGTGCCGTGTCCTTACATACATGCCAGCTCACCTGTGCTGGATGGGGCATTTGTGCCGTATTGCCTCATTTCATGGCTGCTGGCCTTTAAAAGCAAAGTACAGAATATTAAAAAAAAAAAAAAAATTAAAAAAGAAAAAAACCCAACAAAGATCAAGAGAGAAAACAAGCCAGGCTCTGCTCCTGTTTCTTTTCAAACACTATTCAGACCTCATGCATCTTGCACAACTCTTCAGAGGTATGTAATTATCTGGCAAAGCCATGTACTTTGCTATCCCTTCTCTGTGCTGAGAGAAAGCTGCTGAGCCTATGTTCTTTTTGAAAATAACAGTAATAAAAAAAGACTTTAAAGGAAAAGATGCTGTTCCCATGCAGAGTAAGCTTGTTTGGGCAGTTTGATGTCCTATTTTTATTATAAATATAATTGGATTTCCAATAGTTACACGTGAACAACTGTCGTTTGGGAATAAACAGAAATAGATGTATGCTAATCGAAAGCTCTGATAATTACACAATCTTCAAATTAATTAACGAGCCAAAGGCAGCCAAACATTAGCATTTAGAAAGCGCTTTGCTGCATTAACCACTAATGAGTTCATTTAAATCTATCATGCAACCCATTTTGGAAAGCATGAGACATATTTAATCATATTCAATCAGATTTAATAATGAAATCCTTAACACCAGGCATTGTTGATTGTGAAATTACCATAGAATTTTATTTGTTAAATACAGGGGATAAGATACTAGTATTTATTATTAGCTGAATTGTACCTTGAAAGAAATGTGGAAATAAGATACACGTGTCCAGGTAAGAATATTCTTAAAGTAAGTGAGAAGTGGCAAAGGATTTTGTGTGGTTTTTTCATTTGTTGTTTTTCTTTTCATTAAATGAAAAGCATTTATGTTACTTTTGAGAAATGAATCAGTAATTTTCCAAATAAACTTGGGAATTCCATGATAAAAGAAAATATTTGTCCTTAAACTATTTTCTATTTTCAGCCTAAGCAATTGCTGTGCTGCTGTTCATTGGCACAGCTCTGCTCTCCATTTCATTCCTTTAGAGCTGAAATAACACAAAAGAAGCCACAGGAGCTTCTCTGCATTTAAATCAGAGTAACTGAGGTGGAACCTCTGTCCATTGCCTTTTCGCAGACAGTCTAATTTCTGGTCCCATTGAAAGCACCGTGCGCTTTGTCATTGGACTTAATAGAGCAGATAAATCACCATCAGCTCAGAAAGGAGAGTTCTTCCACCAAAGTTAGGGGAGTTACTAAACTCAAGGCTATTCTTTTGGATAAAATATCTTTCTCTAGAAAGTGTTTTGTTGAACATTTCAGCCAGATAGAGCTGTTTCAATGGAAAATTCCAACCCAACATTTTCTTGCATTCCAGACTACGCTGGCACGTGCAGCAGCCAAAGGTTAGGTTGCCTGCCTGGCATGTGGCAAGCTGCAGTGAGGACACCAGCAGAAAGCTATCCTGGCATGGGAGCTATCCTGGCATGGGATTCTTCCCGTTTTTCATGAAAGGTTTTGACAGGGCTCAGTTTTGTTCACATATTTTGAATTTTTATAGTGGTTATTTAGTCACCAGGACAAGCAAAGGACACCGGAGATCAACACTGGGCCCCCAAGACTGTGCTAGTACCGCACAGTCCTGGTACAGTCTCACTGGTGATGAAGTTATCATAAGAGTAACAAGCAAGGCTTATGACGCTAAAAAATATGGGACTTTCCAAGGGGCTTGTTCATACCCTTGTCCTTGGGGACAAGTTTATTAAGAAACAGAAGAACAAGAGGCTGAGATTAGAACAAAATCTGGCAAGAGTTGTCTGCCCAGCTCTCTGCAGGTAAGGGAGAGGAAACCTGATGCTTCCTCCAGCTCCCTCTAAGTTACCCTTTGGGATTTCTGCAAGATGTCTGGTGTCCCTCTGAGCTCTCTGCTGACTGCTGTGTGATGTTTCTTCAGGTGATCTCTAATGCTTGTCTGCCCTGTCTGTTCATCAAGCTCTGGAAGTGAGCTCCTTATCTAGGAGCACGTACATAGAAGGTCAGATTTTCTATTTTTATTGAAAAACCAAAGCTGGAAGATTTTATTAGAAGTTGAGAGGTTTTCAGTCTTTGGGTCTTGGAGTGGAGGTGGTTTCATTTTCTTTCTAAACAGCTGGAGAGTTCCAGAAAAAATGTAATCCTCTCCCCAAATGAAAAAGGCTTTTTGAAAACACCTTTAGTAACAACTCGATTCTGCTTAATTTCCTCGTAAACATCTCTGTTCTACCTCTTATCCAGTCTTGTTAGTTCAAATTCAGCTTCCCATTACTGTGACTCAGGTCAGGGAGAAAGGGATTAATTCATTAACCACCTGTAAACACCAATAAAAGTACTCTTAACAGTGCATTTCACCTAAGAATCTCAAAGAACCTTACCAGCAGTAAAATGCGGGTGAGGGGATAAAATGCCCCAAAAGTCACCCTTCTGTTGAACATGTCTCGACACACTTCACATTAATTTCTTATCAACATTATTGTGCAGTCAGTGGATAAGGGAATCAAAGTGACTCACTTTGGGGACAGCACACTGTCTGTCCCACAGCTCAGAAGACACTCGGGAATCCTAATTCCCAATCTCTTGGTGTAATTACAAAACCTTCCTTAGTGAAATCTTAGTTGTAGGAGTTGCTCCTTTGCATCCTAATGCATAAATATCCACCAGTTAATAGTAGCAAAATGGAATAAATTTGCAGGTCTCATGAAAATACACTGACTAAAACCAGTTGATTAGGACTAGTTTAAGACTTCAGAGAATGTCTTTAGCTGCTAGTAAAGATAAAAGCAATCATAAAAACTAAGCAACTCTTAGTTTGAAGCTGTATTCGTAAGCTTTTAAATGCTTTAAAATGAGATTTCTATATTCACACCAGTATATTCCCTCTAATTATCAAGTACTTTTTGGTACAGCACACTTTACAAGTAACAGGGCAAAGTTTCAGGGCGTTGTGTTTTTGCAAGTTGAAAGCCATTAACATTTTAGAACTTCTTCACAATGGGAAAATTGCATTGGTATAAGGAGTGATTTTTCAGTGAGTATAGTTAAACCTGTGCCAGCCAATCTGTGGGTGTTCATTTTTCATTTAAGAACTGTTTATTTCCCCTTAATTTAAATCAATTGAGAATGCATTCAAGTTGAAGTAAATGCAGTCCTTTGAATCCCAAATGCATACATCCCTATAGGTGCTTGTACTGTCTAAACTTTATTGTTTCTGAGGCTGTGGTAAACCAGATCGATGCAACAACCCAATGCAGACAAAGCCTTACACAGAAACACCACACTTGCCTCTGACTACCCAAATACCGGTGCCTTTCCCAGGCTGATCTTGTAACGTGTTTCTTAAAACAGGCCAGGAGCACGGGGCATCCCTGACAGGAAGGGCGCGGGGTCCTGCTCCAGGCTCTCCCTCTTCGCTCACTCAGGACGTTGAGTTACGCCAGGGCACGTGAGCAGCCAGCCCGAGAGACATGCGACGTACGCAAAGGAAAGGACACCATTTATTTAATTATATGGCACTCTAAGGAATGCTCTCATATTTTCAAAGAGGTTTATTTTAAGTGATGTGTGAGACAACCTCACAAGATGCTCAGATAGCAGGCAGTGTGTGTCAAACTGTGCTCTGGAAATACCCTGCTCACTTGAAATCATATTTAAGAGTATGACTACCAAATTAGATAGCCCCTTAAACATTTGTTCCTTTTGCAAGGTTTCTCTCCCACTTTTTCCTCTGAAAGGATGATAGGAAAATTGCAGGCCTGCTAAGGTGAAGCAGGGAGAGCTAACCTTCCTTTATTTCTAAACCAAGGCAGTTTTCCCCTATTGAGACATAAACGACAGAACAAGAGGATGTGACCAGTGACACCTGATTATTCATGACTCTGCTTGTGATCTTAATTCCCTTATTAACCTGACCCCATAAAATAAATTAGACATCAAAATGTCAACAGATGTGACTAGAGCTAAAGCTCTGCAGGGTTATGCCCTGAAAGATCCCTTTATACGCTATTTACTTTTCCAAGTGTTTGATGATCTACTGTTAGCTGACAAAGCTGGTTGTCCAATTCTTGCAGGTAACTATCATAAATACTCACTAAGCCGCTACCTGTGTCTACTGTGAGGCTGTGCTGTTATTAAACTTTGTATTTGCAAACTTTGTATAAGCAAAAACAATCCTCAAACCGTTCCAGCCTAGCAAAATCCCAGACCTCCATCCTTTCTGCAGGACCAGCCAGGGTGGCTTGGCACTGCTGGGCATGGGGCTCCCATCTCTGCGGGAGCATCTCACCAAGTGCTGCTGACCCGCACATAGCACTCAGCGGTCAGGGCTTCTCATTGCCAGCTGTCCCCGTGGCTTTGGCCGGCCCCGCGAGAGCTGCAGGAGCATATTTGAATGTGCCCTTGTTGACCATGTTACACTTTCCTCCCATGTTTGTGAAAATGTAATTGGGGACCAGCGTCGGCAGCTGTGTCAAGCACCAGACGTTATCTATGTTGACCAGGTTTCTGGCATGCTGGGTCCATACGATGCTGGTCATAGAGGGAAAACGATAAACTCCTGAACCTGCATAAGGGCACTGGTGGGGAGACTGGGAAATCAGAAGATTTCCGTCACATCTTGCTAACTGACTGGGGTGAGTAGTATACAAGAAATCTTCATCTAACTGTAACATTTCCCCAGATCTACACAATTCGTTTCTGCTCTCACCTGTCTGAGTGATGTTCTTCAGCTAAGCATCTAATTTGGTCCTTGGGGTGGTTCATTAAGACAGGATTCATGGTGCACCGCACCCTGTTCCCATCTGGGATGCCCTTAACATTCAGGCTGCTCCCATGTACTGCGCAAGGCTTATGGACCGAGTTCAGGGTGATCTGCACTCTGGTTACATCCGCAATGTGTTAAGCCAGCCTTGGGCAAACTTGGTCATACCTAGTAACATGGGGCCAAAATCCAGTACAGCCCTACTGCGAGAGTCAAAGCATCAGAGAAATGGTACTGTGGTATTGTCGTCTTGCAGTAAATGAGTGCTGACTCTTGTGCCCTGATATATGATCACATATGAAATAGAAGAGTTGAAATCTCTTGCTTTGAAGTGAAAAACCTGCATGTCTTCAAATGCCAGAACTTCAGAAGTATTTGAAATCCAAATCAGGAGTTTAGTAGCTTAAGCCTCATTCCTAATTGAAATAAGTGAGACGCCTATATTCTTTACTAGTGCTGGTGTCATAAATATCTCCATTAAGCAGCAATTAAGCTGCTGGGATTTGGGCTGTACGCCATTATAAGAGGTAATTATAAAAGAATTGGATTAATTAGTTCCTGAATTATTTATGTAGACATAAATATTGCACATGAGATCAGTCTACAGGATACTAGCACGAAGAAAGGAAGGGAATGATACATTGATTTACGCTATTTCTTTAGTTTTTCCTCACGAAAATACTAGAAAAGTTGAAGTTTGTTAAAAACTAACTATTCCCACTGTTAATGTGCATACATCACCTTATCAGCTTTTATAGAAATATAGTCCCCTGATAAAGCCATTCTGTGTGCTTTTGTATCTCTCCAAGTCGCCACAAATAATAAGCATTGAGAGTTCTCTCTTGCCAATACAATGAAGTCAATCTTCTGTCTGTTGCAGTATAATTTAGAGCTAGGGGAAATGACTGATTTCACAGATATTAACTTTACTGAATATACAAACAACAGATGTATTACAGGGGAAAGAAATTTTGTGCGAGCAGCACAAAGAACTCCAGCAATCAGCAAATTCAATCTGCTTTTGACACTACAGCGTTCCCGTAGTCTAACGGTGCTTGTCAGCTGTAAAAATAATATAATACAAAGATGTGGCAAAGTGAAAACAAGGGAGGCTATTTAGTACGCAAACAGCCAAGAACCTTAAACAGGAGACATTTATGAAAACAAAAAAGATGGTTTGAGACAAAATTGTCATCTCTAAATTTATCTATTTTCACGTTTCAGGGCACAACTTAATGGGGTCAAGAAGAAATTTCCTGAAATGTAAAAGACAGTGTTGAAGTGGGAAAAGGCCACACTGCTCCTCACGGAAGAGACTGAGCAATGGGGAAAATGTGCCTGAACCTTTGTGGTCCTTCCTATGACCACCCTAGGGTACCCAGACTGGCTGACGGGAGTAGTTATCTGGTATAAATATATTAATCATGTTTAATAGATCTCTCCTTTGCTGTCTTTCTGTAAGATAGATGGAGAAACCTTCTAATACTGCAGCGGTGGGTTCAGACAGGGGAGGTGGTGCATGCGATGGCTGGCACCCTGGGGAAACCTGCAGCCAGGGGAGATGGAAAACAAAGTGTCAAAGAGAGGATCTTTCCCTTGTCAAAATGGTCCGCAGCGGCAGGCGGGGAACTCGTGTGATGTGTGCAGGGAGCCAGGCTGCCTGCAGACAGACTGGCAAGCAGTTTTGTGGAAATTAAAATTTTCTCTCGTTTTTCTGAGCCTGCGTTGCTGGCTGCTGGTTGCCCTGCTGCTTTTAGGAGCTGTAACCAGCTCGTCTCTGAGTGCATTTCTGAAATGTGGGACACGAACTGTGGTAAACAGGGAAAGGTTTTTTTGTGTTCTCTAGAGGAGAAGACTCGGAGGGAATATTTTGGGCCATGTCCCACTGCATCAAAACCCAGATTTTTCAGCCCTTTCATGGGAACTGAAATACTTGAAAATGACAAGTGAAAGAAAGTTAGGACCTGGAATAGCACAGTCTGAAGTTTCTTCGGTAGAAGTAAGCATAGAAAGAAATGGAAAAGCAAACAGACAGCTTCTGACAGGCCCATTTTTTCAGCTTGATTTACAAGGCTCTCAATGTGCAATAAATCACCCACTCCTAATTACAAATTAGCACAGTCTGAGTGGTTTGGTACAGCTCTAGAAGTCGAGATTGAAGTGACCGATCTCAGCTGTACATCCACAGAGATGAGAATGATTATTTTCTGGGCTCTTCTGATGGCTACAATTTTCTTTCGAGCTGTCACCTGGGTGCTGGTTTCTTTAGTTATAGCTGCTCTGTCCCTGGGACCAGCAGAAGACAAAGCAAAGGCAGCCCCAAGGGTACAGCACGGGTCAGCTCTGTCACCACAGAGGCCTCGTCTCCCTTCCAGGAGCGCCAGAAGAGTAGGATTTGGACCATGTACCAACAAAGCAATGGGTATTGCTGGGGCTGAAGTCAGTCTGCCTGTTACGTGCAGAGCTGGTCTAAAACACAGGCTGGAAGAGTTATCTTGTAGGAAAGGCAGTATTGTTAGTGTTGAAATCTCAGGTTTCTGGCAGTTTGACGATTTTTAAAGGAGGAAGTCAAAACAAATCATTCTGACTTGCTTGTGTAAATTAATTTCATTTTGGCTTATTAAAATGGTCAATCTATTTACTATTTTGCATAAGAATATTTTAAGATGTTTTGACATTATCAAAACGAAATGGTTCAACATTATGGAAACAGAACAATTTTGTGTCTGTTTCTCATGAAAGAGCTTGCTTTTCTCTTAATAGTGATTAAAAATAAATTTTGAGATGTCAGTATTTCCCCTGAAATTCAGAAATTCAGTTTTCTGGAAACCTTTCATTTTATATCGATGAAAACTTTCCTGTACCAGGAAAACCCTTTGTCTCTCACATTTGGTGAGATTTCAATCTTTAAGTCGCCTTCCCTGGTGGAAAGCAGCTAGAATAAAAGCCAGATTTAGGGCCTGGGAATTCCTGGGTGTAACTGCTGGTGTGGAGTTTGCTGGTGGGACATGTGGAGTGATATCTGGGCAAGTGAGTCCTATTGTCTGTGTCTCACTTACCCACCTATTAAACAGGAACAGCACTGGTTATTCAGTGCATCCTCAGGAAGCACTGATGTTGGGCTAACACTCCCCAAAAAGCAATTCTGAGGTAAGACGCTGTTCAAGTGTGCAGCATGACCTTTATGTAGCGTTGAATCCTGTTGGCTTCACGCTCGCTTTAGTCCCTGGTGATGCTGAATACCCTGGCCCCACACTAGTTGCAATCCTGCTTCGGATTGTGAGCTTGGAGGATTAATGGCAACTCACTGTGTGGTCTGGGATCACTCTCTTCCCTCCCAACTGGCTACAACAGAAAGGTTTAAATACACAGACAAATACAAATGGGGTTTGCAGGCAAATGTAAATGTTTGTAGAATGCATCTGCAAAAGCCTATTGATAGCTTCCCAACTGCAAGCCAGCTTGTGCCAACATGGGGAGCAGGCTGCTCCTGGGCATACCCTGCATCTTCTCTGCTCTCCCGAGCTGGCAGCGAGGTGCTGTGGAGGCATGTTTTTTCCCTGAGATGGATGAGAAGTGGATGGGAAAAGTTTTTGACTGGCTTAATACAGGTATCAGAGACTCACACAAGCCTCTGCAGCAGTCATCTGTCTTCCCACGTCATGGTTAGGAAACTGAGCCATATGGCAACTCACCCAAAATCACAAATATTCACTCCAGACCCTGTGGATCAGCTCGTTTCTATGTCCAGGTTGTGATGCTGGGAAGGGACTCTGAGTTCAGCCATGGGAGCGTCAGGGAATGGCTGAGAGTTAAATATGAGCTTCCATTTTTATGTTCCAGCTCTTCTCACCTCGAAAGCCAACACTGCTGCGTAGTCAAGAGACTTCAGTTGAGGACCTAACATATATTCTTAAGTCCCTTGGCCTATGGAATTGGATGACACCATGTGAGTGGCTTAAACCAGCATCTTTCACACTATCTTTACTGATATGATTTAAACACTGATACAGTCCAGTGTATCTCAGATGGCGGGTTGTGATTGCTCAAGCAATGCAAAATGTTTGATTTCTTTTTTAAAAAAAAGTGCAAAAGTGGAGGGGGTGGAGGGGTATCTGATGGCAGCAGTCATTCAGCAGTTCAGATGGGGAAGTGATATCTGTAGTTACTGGTTGCAAATGATTACGCTATCCAGGATACTGCTGACTCCCTTTAATTGCTGGAAGAGCTTAGTTCCTGCAGAGCAGGGATTGAATGTAAATGCCTGTAACAGTCATTTCTGCCAGCTCTTCTGCCGATGCTTTGTGGATGAGACGAAGTCTGTTGGGAACTAGGAATGGGCATCGCACAGCTCACCTCCACTTACCACCTTGGCTTACAACTGGTTCTTCAGAGGACCTGTTGATGCCCCAACACCCAAGCTCATCTCCATGCCTGAGCCTGTGGCCAACGGGCCTGAAGGAGCCGGTCCCAGCCCACCGCCCCGGCTCGGGTGCACAGCCCTGTGTCAGGAGAGCTGCTCAGCCACAGGGCAAAGCATCTTATAAATACAATGCAAGCGGTCTTGGCTCTTCCAGGTTTCAAGGCGTCCATCTCAGGAGCGATATCCCACTTGCCAGAACTGATGGTGAAATCGGCTTCGTGCATGAGGGTGCTTCGGGTGCCACCGGGACGTCCCTGGCCTGTGCAGCGGTGAAAGGCAAGAAGCTCCATC